>NC_068367.1:22910381-23021825 GCF_020536995.1 Dreissena polymorpha
TGAGCGAGTGCGTGCGTGAGTGAGTGAGTGAGTGAGTGAGTGAGTGAGTGAGTGAGTGAGTGAGTGAGTGAATGAGTGAGTGAGTGAGTGAGTGAGTGAGTGAGTGAGTGAGTGAGTGAGTGAGTGAGTGAGTGAGTGAGTGAGTGAGTGAGTGAGTGAGTGAGTGAGTGAGTGAGTGAGAATGGGTGGGTTAGCGGATGGGTGGGTGGGTTTGGGGTTAGTTGATTTGGAGGGTCAGTCAGTCAGTCAGTAAGTTTATTGAATTCGTTCGGGTTTGTAACTTAAATTTCAGGTTTTTAAATCGTCAACAGATGCATATGATGGATATTTTTGAGCATTGTTAAATTTTCAATTATGAAACATTTTTTGCAATTTTGTCAGTTTACCAAAATGTTAAAAGATTCATTAAATACGGTCAATCATCAACACAGTATACAACTCATAAGCTGTCCTTCTACACTTGGTATTTTGTTGTTTCTGTATTCGTTAAGGATGACTGGTAATTAATATTATCTTATGCTTTCTATACATAAACATTTTTTTATAATCAGAACTGTTCATTGGTGTCATGTTTGCTTTGCATACTTTAAACGCTAAAATAAACTAGCTTTCTGCCTGAAACATTCAATCTTTTTACATCCGCCGTTTTGTTTGTAATCATCTTGTTTCATAACTGGCCTTTACGCTATTCGTTAACTAAAAATATATATCAATATGTTTTGCTCCTGTTGGTATTTGTATTTCTTCAATGGATAATTACTTGCATTTTGAACTTCTTGCTTCTTAAGGAAATCCGCTAATGGTCTATTGAGAATTGAAGTAATTATGTACGGCCGTCGTAAGGTCGACACACGCTTATGACAATAATCTTGTGCTGAGCGTTAGCTGGTCCAAAGTTCAATCTAACCTGGTTGTGCTGGGCGTAGTGCGGTCCTTAGTTCAATCTAACCTGGTTGTGCTGGGCGTAGTGCGGTCCTTAGTTCAATCTAACCTGGTTGTGCTGAGCATAATGTGGTCCTTAGTTCAATTTAACCTGGTTGTGCTGGGCATAGTGTGGTCCTTAGTTCAATCCAACCTGGTTGTGCTGAGCATAATGTGGTCCTTAGTTCAATTTAACCTGGTTGTGCTGGGCATAGTGTGGTCCTGAGTTCAATCCAACCTGGTTGTGCTGAGCATAGTGTGGTCCTGAGTTCAATCCAACCTGGTTGTGCTGAGCATAGTGTGGTCCTTAGTTCAATCTAACCTGGTTGTGCTGGGCATAGTGTGGTCCTTAGTTCAATCTAACCTGGTTGTGCTGAGCATAGTGTGGTCCTTAGTTCAATCTAACATGGTTGTGCTGGGCATAGTGTGGTCCTTAGTTCAATCCAACCTGGCTGTGCTGAGCATTGTGTGGTCCAAAGTTCAATCTAACCTGGCTGTGCTGAGCGTAGTGTGGTCCTGAGTTCAATCTAACCTGTGTGTGCTGAGCGTAGTGTGGTCCAAAGTTCAATCTAACCTGGTTGTGCTGGTTATGACCATGCTTATACGGAAGCTTAAACTTGTTCCATTCCCCGATAACTCGCGAGATCTCTGGCATTACTTGTTGTTATTGCTATTGATATGTTTTGTTCAGCATTTTAAAAATACAGTTGTTAAAATATCAACTTTACTTGAACATACTTAGTTGGGTTGTTGAAATAAAAAAAATACTTTTTTACATTTATACATAAATAGATAGGATGTCAATGAAAGGATTTAAATGGAAAATATAACGTTATGACATTTCTCCGTTTGTTAATGACATTAATTGACCGATTTCGATCGCTGAGCATCATGACACTGTCCATACTATTTACAATAATACTTCGATATATTATTTAGCTAAGTCTTGCATTATATTACCGTCAAACAACATACGGAATGCTGTTTAAATGTTATACTTTTTATGTTCTTTGACTTTGATATGTATTGATGGATGTTTTAATTACTTCGCACATATATAAATCTTGACCAGAGGATTTGTGCAATTCAACACATATGGTGCCGTCTAAATGGGAAGAGTCACACTGAGTGTTCTTAAGCCGAAAATGTAAAATTTTAAACGTTTCGACCCGTGTCTCAGCTATATACTATAATACATGTAAGATAGGTTGAGTTGATAGTGACTTTTCGTAAATATAAATCTTGGTGAGTAAGTATCGGGTCAGTATGATATTGCGTCCGTCCGCACGGCCTTTGCTCCGAAGAAAAATGTTTTGCCATTTTTGCCAGACTTATTGACATGGGCAATTGCAGGCGCATATGCATTCTGAAAGTGAAAGCTTTTGTTGAAAATTCACTATATGTAAAGAGACTCTTTTTGAATAAATTATTGTTGAAATATATATTTGCACCATGGGACTATCAAGAACTTATTTCATGTAATTATTTATCATTTGGACCTTGGCAGATATCCATATGTTGGAGGCATAACATCACGATTGTTTCCAAATAAAACGAGTGCAATCTCTGTAAGTGAGTTATCTGCGAAATCCCAAAAGCAGTGGAACTATATTTCAAAAGAGCTGTCACGCGCATCGTGTCTGAATCTAGACCAATCCGTTATATATAAGGGAATGTCTTGCAGATCCAATTTAATTCGTACTGAATTGCAACAATGAATACCAAGCTTGTGTGTTTTCTCGTTTGCGCCATTGTGGCTACAATTGTTCATGGTGCAACCATCAACGACGTTAAAGGTATCGTTGACTTTCAATTTTCAGTTAAAACATATCCGGCGTTAGGTTTGGTTGAGCTTTTTATTCAAACGATTTGGTTTGTTTCTTTACCGAAATATATTTTTAATAAATATAACGAAGTCTTAATATATCCAAAAACCTCATGTCAAATTATCAACTTATTGCGTCACATGCATACAGCTTACATAATTGTTATTTGAAAAGATATAAATGTGCTGTTACTTTAACAGTGAACAATCTTAGGTAGCATTTTAACGTAATGACTAGTACCACCACTTGCTAACTTTCGGCAAAATGTTTGCCGTTTTTCGAATAAACCACTTACATAACATTTTTTTTAATTTTAAGTTAAAACCAAAAAACGAATGATACATTGAATTCAGATTTTTTAATCTTACACGTGACTTAGTGTACCTTTGTATTTCAGTTTTTGTATTTCTTTAATGTACTGATCCATATGTTGTCATCTCATCCATGTTTATATATTTCTGTTTGCTTCCAAACAAATATAACAAAGTAATACTTTAAATAGCCGACTACGTAATCTTGTTAAATAAATACATGTATAAAGTAGTATTGGTAACATGTCAACGTTAGCGTATAAATCAAACGACCTGAGTTTTACGCATTACTTCAACTTTTGCAGTTATTTATGTGTATGCTTTAATTGCATTGTTTCTGTTCAATATAGAAGCACGGCGATTCATTTTCGAGAAACCATGTTCTGAAAGATGTGCAAACCAGGGGGGAGGCTGTTATGGAATTCATGGGGCATGCGATGGTGTGTGCTACTGCTACAACGTAAGTATTCTATTTTGATCACTTTGCCATTATAATTTGATGTACATTTTATGTAATATGAATGCTATGTTCTTGCTTTTAAACAAGTATGAATTTGCATGATTCTTGCATTTATTTTATTTAATCTTGCCTCAGAAAGGTGAAATTCTGCTTCTCTTGTACATATTAATATTCTATTATTAAACATTCAAACATTACAATTCAATTATATCAAGTTTTATTTCTCTTGCTGTGATCTATTTTTATGTTGATCACAACCCTAAGGGGTCAATATTTATTTACACGCGTGGGATTTGTGATTCGTACTTGGCTAAAAGTGAGATTGGACATTTTTTAACATTCTTTAGACCCAACTACTTTGCAATAACTGTTCCAGGGCGTTGACTACTTTATACTTTTCTTATATACAATGTCATAATTTAAATGGCATGTATTGGCATAATATCACTTGCTGTAAAAAAACGATAAGTTGCTGCTAACAACAATGTGCCCACTAATACTGTTTCTGGTATTTTATTATAAGTATGTTTTTTGCAACAAATGGTCGGATTTAGTCACACTAATTGCTGGCATTGACTGACCTTTTCATTACTGTTTCAGTCCGGATACTCATACCGCTGTAAACATTGTGACGTAGAATAGTTCCGTATTATGTTGGCACTGATCTGTACGCAAAACAATAAACTACAACTAGCATTATTGGTAGTTATATTATAACTGTGTTCTTTTTATATTTACCAAATATATTATTGACGTACCTGCATTACACCACCTTGAAATTGTATTCACATATCAATAATATGCATATTCTAAGTATAAAAGGGGCAAAAATTCTGTCAAAATGCTTGATACAGTTGTCTGCTCTTGTTTATAGATTGGGGCCATGTTGGTAAAGAATTATGCAAAATATAAAAGTAATTTGTCAAAGGACAAAGAAAATAGTTGGGGTAGTACACAAACTTTAACGTGTGCACGCTAGCGGTAACGCCGACGTGATCAGGATAGCTCCATTATATATATATATTTCATATATAATAGTCGAGCTAATGAGTGAAAATCTCTGACCCGGCCAAACCCCAACCCACATAACTTTTGACCCAGTGGTCAGATCAAAATTCCAAATAGTGCAGGGTCGCACATATGCTCATAGCTACCATGTAATTAAGCTTCAAGGTTCTAGTGCTTATGGTGTAGCAGATAGTGGCTAGAACAGACGGACAGACTGATGGCGTAGATAACCACAATAAACCTGTTAACAGCCACCTAAGGCTGCCAACAAAGCACAAGCTTTACTTGTCAGGACGCGGCACTATCAATACAGACTGCATAAGGAATAACAAGACGCTAAGGGTTTGAGGGACACCAAACCTGATTATGAGTCTTCCACACCTTAAGCATCTAAAATATACTTATTTGCTTGTGTTCCTGATAATAAATTATTAGTATTACCTGTTTTGGCATCAACAACCTTTATCAATTGGCTTTCAAGTTTTGCTGCAGACATTCCACTACCTGAAAAAGTTAAAATACCCAATAGAAATAAATATAAAATATTAAGAAAACAAATGCATTTATGTATTTTAAGTGTATTTTTATGGATAAAAGGAAGTGATAAAGCTTGTTATATTCATAATGTTATGAAATATGCAGGCTTGCTCAATTGAGTGCCTGCTGCAATGTCCATATTGTCAAAATGTTGGCCATTCCATGTTGGAGGAATGGGGCTCTGTTTAAATGATCATGCTATACGCACAAACTATTGTTCCGTTAGTGGCTCACAGAGTCCCTGGTGTTGAAATCCGACTTCATGTAGCACATTAACGCTACACGATCAACCAATATGCCTTTTGATTTCAAGTCGGAAAGCAATTTAACCCTTATTCGGCCATAATAGGGTGGAGGATCTATTTAAAATACAACTATTCCAGATACAAAAATATGAATTCATTTATTTAATGCACTTATTTTCTTCTCTTTTGCTACGAAATGACCATAAACCAGCTTTCCCAGTCATATTTTGCGCTAGCAGATGATATTTCATTTTTTACATATGAAAGGTAAAAAGAAATTCAATATAAAGAAGTGAAACTCCAGCTGCTGGAGCAGTATTGAATTTTCATTAAAAACAATTAGTTGGTCCTTTATTTAAGGCAAGTGACCGATTACCCAAACAGTACAAAACAGCACAATACAGCACAATACAAACCAACATAAACACAAAATATGAATAAAGCTGGGGTCACCGCCTTGGAACGGTCAATGCAAAGCATTGGGGGTTTAAACCTGGTTATATAGCGCTCAACCTCACACTTGGGCCAGCAATATTCATAATACATTTAAGTGTAAATAAAATTTAACGTCATAGCATTGTAACTCAAATTAAACAATAATAAAAGGGAATTAAAACGCATTCGATTTAATTACTATTTAATTACTCAATTGCATTGAAGATACAAGAGTAACAGAATTACAACTTTTTGACGAACGATCAAATAAAACTATTAACAATTGTCAACTACATTCCTTCTTTATAGAAAAGATTTGAGAATATAGAATCATATAGTTAATGTCTCAGATAATCATCGCGCAAATACAGGAAGAAGCAGCAATAATGGGTGTAAAAATTCCATATTACATAGCTTGGTTGTTTATGTGACTGCTAAACAAATTAAAAATAATTAAATCAAACAAGAAACGCCTATCAGAGAGAAAATATAAATAAAATGAAACGTTATAAACCCAATGACCTATGCATGTAGATTACAACTGGAAAAGTCGGTCGTATGACGTCACAAAAATCCATAATGACGTGAACAAATTCCAAGGGCAGTACTAAATAAAAATATTAATGGGGCTGTGCTACTAATAAAAACAAGTTTAGGTGATTTAATATTAAGAAGCAAATGAATAAAAATGGTAATTCCATTAAAGCGACATTATTGGAATCAAACAGTATATAGGTGTTTTGACAACTGAAGACAGAAATGATTTGATGTACGATTTGAGTCCAAATGTAGTTTACATGCAGATTTGTTCATACGACACAATGACACAATTTTATTCAACAGTGAAAAATGCCTATAATGTAGTATTCATGCAGATTTGTTCATACGACACAATGACACAATTTTAATCAACAGTGAAAAATGCCTAATCAAAGCGTGAGGAAGCGTTGTATATAGTGTAGAAAAATCATAAGTACTTACCTGTGACACCTTATATTTTTTATTTTCAATTTTATCAATAACTTCTAAGGTGTTTTTTATTGACCAAAATAGGTTAACATTACTATTTTCATAAACTTTATTACAAAATTTAGCTATATGATATCTAATAGCACTCAATGCAGATGTAAGATACACTGATAATTGTTTGGTGGTACAAAACACTGAAATAGCGATAAAACGACTTTTATATTGCGTCTTATGTAATTTAGATATCCAGTAAAGTGATGGCAATTTCTTGTCAGTAATATTGACTATTACATTTAACTTTATGCATTGGGCAATATGGTCGGTAATAATTTCATTAGGTATGCTATATCACTAATGATTCCAAATTTTAAGGGAAGAAAGATATAGTGAATCGAAAACCATCAAACACGTCTTTTAAGTACATAAGCATCGTATCCTTTTGATAAAAACAAGTTAATTAAATTGAAAAGTTTAATATGAACATTTGGTTTAACATATTTTAATTTGCGGACACGCTTCAAAACATCTCCGTAAAATGATGGATGGGAGATTCCATTATTTAAATGCCATTTTAAAGAAACATTATATGTTGAAATTAAATCACCATACTTAGAGTAAAATCTAGCAAATTTATTTCTTAGGTTATGATACAAAAAGCCTTGTTTTAGCAATTTTTTAGTTAATATTAGATTACGATCATTAAAATCTTTAATACACGAACATGCTCTGGCATAACGTACCAACTGCGAAATGTAAATACCATAGGAAGGTCCTTTAGGGATGTTGCCATCTAGAAACGGAAAATTTACAATTTCAAAGTTAAAATCGTCCCGTTTGTCGCATAAACTAGTTTTGATCAAATTATTATTAATAGTTAAATGTACGTCTAAATACGCAGCGTCTGTATTGGATATACACGATCTATTTAAGACTAGTTCTTTTGGGTAGATTTTGTGAATATATTGTTCAAATAATGGATTATCTAAATTAAGTATGTCATCAATGTACCTACTAGTAAGGTTAAAACAATTAATCAAATCTACTTGCTTAGTTTTAGATAATTCTAACATAAATTCGCTTTCATAACAATATAAAAAAAAGGTCAGCTATAAGTGGCGCACAATTAGTACCCATAGGAACGCCAATAATTTGTTTAAATATTTTACCATTAAATTCAACAAACAAGTTATCCAAAAGAAAAGTAAGTGCTGCACAAAAGTCAAGACCAGTCCAAATGATGTAATTATCTAATATCTGATTAGTAAAAAAAGCTGTTTTAGTGTTTAAAGCTAGATACAAACATTTCTCTCTAGCAAAAGTTTTTTCAATCAAAGAAACAAGTTTGGATTTTATTAAAGCGTGAGGAAGCGTTGTATATAGTGTCGAAAAATCATAAGCAGCATTTTATAATATAAATTTAAAAATTCACTCAATCATGCACTTTAAAACAATATTATTGTAATTCGGTTATTTATACATTTGTAATCATATTAATAATGCCTCATTTTTCTCAATGTTATGGTTTATTATCTATTTTTCCCAATTTTGTGGTTTATCGTGCTTATTTTCTGAATTCAAAGGGCACTGGCTTAAAAAACTTTCTATGCATGTACATGTATATTGAAATCTCTTTATGAGTGATTATAAATGCATGATAAAAATTTAACATGTTATGTCATAAATCTATAGTGTTTGTATTTTTCGTAAACATTATTAGCCACCGTTGTGGTCAAACACATTTTTTTGTTTTTAATGAGGTTGTTTCACACATTACTGTAACGTACAATCTTTATACGGAATGAAGGAATTTTTATTTACCAGTACACTTTTTGTATTATTTTGATAGTCTACTCACTTATTTTTACTGTTAAATAAAATAAGGCGTCAGACTAATGTCGTTAAAACCTAGAGTTTAAATGAAATTATGTCACACGATATACATATTAAAATATTTAATTGCATGTCCGACTTGTCGTCATTAAATTCAAGTCTTCATTTAATTCAAGAGTTCAAATGAAAATACGTCACAAGATATAATATTATGTATTTCATACCATACGCGATTTTTGGGATATTTTCATATCTGAATACTGGTATTTTACATGTCTTAAACTTTAACTGTAATATATCGCAGATTCAGAGAGGTATGTTTTGTTGTAAAGGTCATTTAACCCAACATATCCCACCCATTTTTTTCATACCCAAATTTGTTTCGTACCCAAATTTTTTTACACACCATTTTTTGTTCGTACCCAAATAGTTGTTCGTACCCTAATTTTTTTCGTTCCATATATTTTATCGTACTCTAATTTGTTTTCGTATCCCATTTTTTTGTACCCACATTTTTTTTGTACCCACATTATTTTCGTACCCAAATTTTTTCGTACCTATTTGTTCGTACTCATTTTTTTTTCGTACCTAAATTTTTATTTGTACCCATTTTTTTCGTACCGAAATAGTTTTTCGTACCCTTATTTTGTTCGTACCCTTTTTTCGTACTCAAATTTGTTTTCGTACCCATTTTTTTTCCGTACCCACATATTTTTTCGTACAATTTTTTTTATAGAAATAATCAATTTTCTACTTGAATTGATCTCTCCACTCATTCCATCCCGTGAAACCCTTAAGGTGTCGCAACTCTAGTAAATAAATGTGTTAAATATTGTGAGTGTGTTACATGCTAATACCATTTTCACCATTCCTAAATCTATTTAGTTTTGTTAAGAAATGTCAGTAAAATAATGTGTCAGAATAAGAAATGCTAACCAATAGAACTAACAATAACCAAAAGCTTAAGATACAGTCTAACCTAATTTTGTGTGTCACTTATACTAACCCAGTCTAATCTTTAAAGTTTTAAATGCTAGGCAGGTTTATAAAGAAAATAAGTCAAACAAAACACAAGTGACAGTTTAACATTAATACAATAGAAATCAATTATCAACTAATTCATTAACAGTTTGCTTTGAGGGCAAATGGAAAAGTCATGTGTTATTTACACCCTCAGGCGTGTTTGGCTACAATTTGATACTGCATTAGCATATAATTATACTTAATTAGTCTTGCTATTCATATAATGTTCCACATGCATGGATTTTATTGTTCTCTGTGCCTATAGATAAAGTTTAATGATCTAATAGGTTGTCTGTACAAATGGCGAGACAGAGGAAACAATAGATGTATACATCACTTGTTACAACATTAAGCATTTGTTCATTTAAGCATGTATGCCATGAGCGTGTTGCACAAAATGGATATTTAGTGTGGATTTTGTGTGATTTCAATGAACCTTCAAAATAGCAGGAGTTAAACTGTACACAGTAAAATGAATGATGACAACAAGGATCGCAAAGTTTGGTGCTCCTTTCGAGAAGAACGAATACACATTGTGGACAATATTCCCTTCTGCCAGCAATGCCACAACAAATTTGGATTCAAGCTGTTTGTCTTTCTATTGGTTGTAAGTTTTGACATAGCAGACCTTGTCAGTGATTGGCTGCTGTTTCATGATGTTTGGTTGGCAAAGGAGGGCCTTGTTTACGGACCACCAGAGGACATTGTCAAATATCTGCTGCTTGCATTCTCTGTACTTGGAACCCTCACATTTTTATTTGAGATAAGCAACCTTTGGTGGGATATCTTCCGCAGAAATCCATGGGTTAATGTTGACCTTCTTTCTGCAATTACCATCTGGATTGAGGATGTTCCACAGATAGCCATTAGCGTTGTCATAATTGCATGTCGAGAAGAAGCCATCAGTTATTTCCAGCTGGTTAAAGCTGCTGTCATTATTTTGGGTGCAACTATACGCCTAATTGTCTCCCTTGTGCAATACTGCAGCAAATCTGCACGCAAGGATTTGGAATGTGCCAAAGTGAACAAGGAATCTCGACGGCATGTTGTGTACCGAGTCTTTATAATGATGGGACTGATATTAACACTGGGTGGCGCAATCACAATATTTCTTTTCACGCAATCAGAGAGGAATGCAGATGGAAGTCTTAACTTCAAAATCCCACACAGAATTATGGAGGGGGAATTTGATGATGAAAAATACTTCACCAATGTAAGCATTTATTTCAGCCACAGCTATTTTGATTATGAAAAACATAATTCTTCTGACAGTTTTTTTGACAGCAAGAACTTCTTACGCTTGATAAAACTCAACGATGTGAAAAACTCTAAGACTGACAAAAATGTTCACATAATATATGATGGAACCCACACACAGTTTCATATTCAAGTTGATGGACAAAAAGAATGCTACATAATCAATAAGAGTACTCAACAAGTTACCCAGGAAACAACATGTTCAATCCTCACAAATCCCGAACAATTTGCATTCACCTTTCACTTTGTTAAACCATCCGTTCCCGTTTTAATATTTGGGGACATCACGTACGCATTGAAGACTGGAACAAGCACAAACTGTGAAACACCAACGTTAAAAGTTGCAGACAACCTAGCTGCTCAAATGAATGACCCTATCAGTGTCATGCTGAGATACTATCGAACAAAACCAGGAGTTACAGAAGACAACCACATTCACAAGACATCAACTTCTCACAAATTTTATCATGCAAGTGATTTGATAGACATTTCTGAAGTGTGGAAGACTGGCTTTGCTTACTGCAAGAGTAGTGGCAGTCCAGCACCACACAAGGGGGACAACTTGGAAGTTCAGTGTCTGTGAGATCATCTGCAGTTGCTGCCCTTTGTTATTACTGTTGACACAAGGGAGACAACCTTGATGTACAATGTCCTAAGTCTGAAGTTGTGGGCCTTAATTGTTAGTCAATACTAAGAATAACAGATGAAGTGTCAGTGAGATTATGTCCAATTGTAGCCTTTTAGAAGTAACTGATAAACTGATGATACTTGAACATTTTAAGGCAAATAGGAACAGAGTCTTTACTTTGTAATTGTTGCTATTAAAGGGGAAACTGCTGAAATGCTGAATTATTCTCTTACTCATATTGTTTCTATTTAAAACGTAGAAAGGACACATTGGAATGGATTTAGACAGAAATGAAAAAGATTTTTGTATACTTAAATTTTGTTGTTTCATTAAGATCAAACAGGAAGGATTCTAGTCAGATATTTTAGTTTGCTCTTCAATGTGCATGAATACAACTTTACTCAGTGACTGCCTTGAGGTAACTTTCTGCTATTCACATGTGAATGAACTCCTATCGACATTTACAAAATAAAGCTGAGAAATTATTTTTGTCCATATTATATTATGTATATTGAGTATGACCTTGTAAAATATGAATATGGTTATTGACCTTTATATGTTACTCAATTTTGGAAGACCAACAGACTCTCAATAGGTTGCATTATTTATTCTTAGTCATAACAGTATACGAGCTATTTAAGTCCTTGATTATTTATCAATGAAACTCTATAGCAGAACTTGGTTTGTGATGTTGAATATGATTTTTTTGTTGAAAAGCCAGTTTGTGTTTTTGTTTAAGTGGACGAACAACTACATTTTCCTCAAATTTTGCCATCCTCAAATACTTGATATTGTTTAATCTTTTTAGTTTTACACAATTACACTAAATTATACATTTTTAAAAAGAATAACATTTCCTTTTTCTTTACAAAAACTTGATATTTGAATGTTCTATCTAATGTATTGTTATAGTGTATGCAATTTGACGAGTGAAAAATTTGGAAAATTTGTATTTTTGGCAAACTAGAGCTTTGTCACAGACGTGATGTATACCCCCACATGATGCATTGACACAGACTATTTTGCATGCTGTCTTCACAAAACAAGAGAATCTAATTTATGGCGATTTTTAATAATTATTATGCTATTATCATTTATGGCCATTTTTTACTTATAAAATCAAAGTGTGACCTTGATCTTGGAGATATTGACGTAATTCTTTCGTGCGACACACCGTCCAATGATGGTGAACAAATGATTTTTAAATCTCACAATGAACGACAAAGTTATGGCCCGGTCATGCTCATTTATGGCCTTTTTTACCTTTGAAGTCAGTGTGACCTTGACCATTGAACATAATTCTTTCGCGCGACACACCTTCCAATGATGAGGAACAAATGTGCCAAATGATTTGAAAATCCCACAATGAACGACATAGTAAGTTATGGCCCAGACAAGATTTCGTGACAGAGCGACCTACAGACAGACTGACAAAGTGACTCCTACATAGCCCCCATTACCAATGGTAATGTTGGTATAAAAATAATCACACAAAGCATTTGACGGCCCCCCAAAAAAACACAATGTTTTCAGAGTTGCTTTAGTAAATATGTTTGATGAAGTTAAGTTAAAGCCCATCAACTGTTTCAGAGAAGCTATTTAAGTTAATTTGTTTATCAATGTCTGGTAACAAGCCATCATCAATTTCAGAGTTGTTTAATAAAATTGTTGATAAAACAAGGGGCTAACCTGGAGCCTACTTTGTTAAACAGTCAACACATTTAAATTGCAATGCAATATCTGAAAAATATTGTTAATTCCTTATCATCTTCCACATGCCCTATATTGTAGGAACACATTCAGCATAAATCTCTATTTGGACAGAACTTAAGTTTCAGTCTAAACTTAGACTTGTCTTAAGATCGTTGATAAGCCCAAATTAGCGCAAGTTGTAGCACTTTTAAGACTTAAAGCTAAAAACAAACGCCAGTGTAAAAATCACAAACATTTAATTTTTTCATTGATTTGTGAACATATTACAGAAAAGCCTGCACTTGGTTTACAGACATAGACATACATTACCTTTAAATTAAATTGACCACAGCTTCTACAATTACGGTAGCAACTTTCTATGTGTTATCAAGGTTTGTCAGTACACTTCAAGGGATAGGAAAGTGGTATTTAACACTTGTCATCTCAGTTATAAATATAAACTAAAGGCATCCACTTTTGGAATCTAGATACAGACAACATTTGGAATAGATTCAGTAAAAAACAAACACGAGATGGATATAAAACAATGAGAGACTTGAATGTTAAAACAAATGAGCAATGAATCCTGATTTAGATTGCAAATACATACTGAGTCCCGTTGTTCCAAGTAATATCCATGTGACAAGCAGTTCAACATATAAATCATGGTAGACATCAACATTTGACTTAAATCATCATTCTTATTAAGAACAAAATTGCATTTACTTAAAAAAACAAACAACTCTAAATCCACAATATATCACTCATGGATCGTTCTTCAACCAACAACCCAATGCATAACACAATGGCATTTCACATAAAGGACATCTTAATAAATTTAAGATATTAAATTAAATCACTTAAAAAATATAAGCATACTTTTCAATGGGATTATCAATTTAACGGACCTGACAATTGGAAATAAACACAATCACTTCGATCTGAAAATTGAACAAACTTATGTATTTGTATGACAAGTTCTCAACTAGTATTTTTGTTAAAATGGCTGCCTTAGTAACTGCTTCCATAGTGACACATGTTGGTTGCTAGGGGACAAGATTCTTCCTGCATGGAAACTGCTGGTGAGTAAGCTTGTGTCCAGAACATGGAACTGCTTCTATTCCAAGTCAGGCAAGTCTGCAATTTCAAGTTCCCATTTAAAATATATGCCTAGTTTTGAGGAAACTGGGCTAAATGCATTTGTATGTGGACTGTACAGCTTATCTGGGACAACACTATGCACATGCATTTAGCCCATTTTTCAAGAACAATATTCATTAAAAAATATGATTGCCTACTACATGTACATCGCAAATGGTTGTCAGTACCGGACCAACCATTTTTATATTATAAGTAAAAAGTATATATTTCTGAACAAGGGCTGTTTGTAAAACATGCATGCCCCACCTATGGGCTGTCAGTTGTAGTGGCAGCCATTGTGTGAATGCGTTTTTGTCACTGTGACCTTGACCTTTGACCTAGTTACCTGAAAATCAATAGGGGTCATCTGCCAGTCATGATCAATGTACCTATAAAGTTTCATGATCCTAGGCCTAATTATTCTTGAGTTATCATCCTTTTTACTATTTCGAGTCACTGTGACCTTGACCTTTGACCTAGTGAACTGAAAATCAATAGGGGTCATCTGCCAGCCATTATCAATGTACCCATGAAGTTTCATGATCCTAGGCATAAACATTCTTGAATCATCATCCTGAAACCATTTTACTGTTTCGAGTCGATGTGACCTTGACCTTTGGCCTAGTGACCTTAAAATCAATAGGGGTCATCTGCCAGTCATGATCAATGTTCCTATCAAGTTTCATGATCCTAGGCAAAAGCTTTCTTGAGTTATCATCCGGAAACCATTTATCTGTTTCGAGTCACTGTGACCTTGACCTTTGACCTAATGACCCGAAAATTAATAGGGGTCATCTGCCAGTCATGATCAATGTACATATGAAGTTTCATGATCCTAGGCGTAAGCATTCTTGAGTTATCATCCGGAAACCATTTAACTATTTCGAGTCACTGTGACCTTGACCTTTGACCTAGTGACCTGAAAATCAATAGGGGTCATCTGCCAGTCATGATCAATGTACCTATGAAGTTTCATGATCCTAGGCCTAAGCGTTCTTGAGTTATCATCCGGAAACCATCTGGTGGACGGACCAACACATGTGCAAAACAATATACCCCCTCTTCTTCGAAGGGGGCATAAATATTGTATACTGGTAAGCAGCTTTTGGGGCAAGATATTGCAATTACTGAACTGTTTTTAATTGTATTAAACATGCACTTATTTAGGATATCTAAATAAAATATGGGTCACGGCAGCATACAATTATTAGAAATTCCATGATGTTTGTTATAAACACTTTGAGATGAATGAAGATTCAACTTCTATACATGTAGCATTCAAAATATATAGAAACATAAAACATTTGGACGTTAATCAATACGAGTCACTGATAAATTACATTACCTTCATCATCACTGTCTTCTTCATCGTCAGGCTAAAAAAGATAAATGTATCAATAATAAAAACTTTCAATGTTAATACCTAAACAAATTTGATACTTTAATATTTCGGGAAAATCTAAGTACATGTATATTGGAAATATTATTAAGATTTATCTTCATCAATGTTTGAAATAAGAAAAACAACAGCCAAGTGTTATTAAATATGTCCTGCATATTTACAAGAAATACTGAATATTTGAAGCCTATTGTACATAAATATCTAAGAATCTTTAAACATACCTCTATGGAATGACCAAATACTCATAAAGACAAAAGTTTGCTTAACCTATTATCAAGATTCATCACTGAAGATAAAGAATCATTTATTAATATGGCACAAAAATGGTTCCCATTTCATTAACAAATATATGAGCTTTTCAGAAGGCTTGGACTTTTTTTTGGTAAAAATCCTTTTTTTCCTACTGTTTGAATTATTGTGACAGTAATTTACCCACAGTGTATACTATTAAGAGGGCTTTTTTCCTATAGTGGCATAGTCCTTTATTTATTGAGCCGTGTTCTGGTAAAACTGGGCTTAATGCATGTGAGTTAAGGGTCATCTCAGATTTGCCTGTGTAGTCCGCGCAGGCAAAATCGCAGACCATACTTTCCGCCTTTATTTAATTTTTCATCTTAAGGAAGTCTCTTGACTAAACCCTAGTTGAAGCAAAAGGTGTTGTCCCTAATTAGCCTGTGTGGACTGCAATAAGTCAAGTTTTCCCAAAACGAAGCTCAAATTGTCCTTAGTTTAAGGCTATATCAATTAAACCTTTTTTAAACATGATAAATTTGTAATTGAGCTTGCTACATACCAAGTTCATGCCAGGCCCTGCACCGGTCATGCCTCCCATGTTCTGCATCATCTGAATATCACATCACATGGTAAGAGAATGAAATAATCAATCACATAACAAGGTAAAACAAGAAACCGTCGGAAACGGGTGATGCTCCCCAAAGTTGTTTTTTTGTCACAATATTGCACTATATATTCAGATAAAAGGAAACAGTAGTTGGGGGGGGGGGGGACAAGAAAATTTTTTTGAGAAAATTTCAAAGGGCCATAACTCCGTTAAAAATCATCCGACCAGAATCGGCTGATAATATGCACATCTCTTGGTAGTGAAGCATTCCATAAAGTTTCATTGAATTCCGGTCATTAGTTGCTGAGAAATAGCCCAGACAAAAATTGTGCACGGATGGACAGACAGACGCACACACGGACAGACGAAGCGGCGACTATATGCTACCCCCAAAATTTAGCATAATAAACAAGAGATGTGTTCGTCAGAAACACAATGCACCCTATTGCGCCGCTTTAAAATAAATTATTATTATTTATTGTTTTACCTTTGACCTTGAACAATGACCTTGACCTTGAACTTCCACCACTCAAATTGTGCAGCTTCATGAGATACACATGCATGCCAAATATCAAGTTGCTATCTTCAATATTGCAAGTTATGGCCAACATTAACAAGTTTTTTTCTTCATTCAAAATCAGTTCTGGTAACTGGACCCATTCCCAATGGAAAAAAGTATATATTTTTCCCAAATGGGAGCTAAAAATTCCCAATGGAACCAAAAAAAACAAACTATTTTTTTTATATCAATATTTTGTTCATCTCCCATCCATATAAGATTAACCTAAGTAAATATAATACTGGACACACTTGTATCCTCAATTTTGAAGCATTTGTTAGCAAAACAACAACACTAATTTCCCAATTTTAGTCAAAACGCCGCAAATTTTCCCAATCAAAAGGGACCCGGCCCCATTCCCAAAATGGTGGAAAAAAACACTGGTTAATGTGTTTTTTCAGACAGACGGACAGACTGACATACAGACAAACAGTTCAACTGCTATATGCCACCCTACCGGGGGCATAAAAATTTATCAAGTAATAATAACGTTTTGTCACTTTCTATTGGATGATAAACAAAAGAATACGAGGATAATTATCACATGATCTGACAATCATTTGAATTAAAACTAAATTTTACTAGACTTTAATCATAGGCATTTATTTTTTAAGTATTAAATGGGTTATTTTCTGACTCACTAAGATAAATGGACAATTATTTCTTAAATAAAGATTTGTTATGCATGCTCAATCATTTCCTTGATTCAAATCACCAGGATCATTTTCTGTGACGATGAATCACTTTGAATATGAATGTCTTTTAGAGATCAGTTTAGGCAGTTTGAAAATAGCCAATCTTGTTGATCACAAGTGCCAAAAGTTGAGCTTCATTTAAGTTTGTCATTTGTTCCTTTCTCAAACAAATAAGCTGCGAAATGAAACAAGAGCTGTTACCATAGGATGACTTATGCCCCCTATAAACGCTTGATAGAAGTTATGAGCTTTTTTCTACACCTAAAGGCAGATTTCGAAACCTAAATGCGGACCCTAAGTTCAAGGTCAAAGTCACAGGGGTCAAAATTTGTGTGCGTATAGAAAGGCCTTGTCCATATACACATGCATACCAAATATGAAGGTTATATCTCAAGGGACAAAGAAGTTATGAGCATTTTTCGAAACCTAAACGCATATTTAGAAACCTAAACGCAGACCCTAAGTTCAAGGTCAAGGTCACAGGGGTAAAATTTTTGTGCCTATGGAAAGGCCTTGTCCATATACACATGCATACCAAATATGAAGGTTATACCGTATACGTGGGCTTATAAGACGCATTTTTAAGACTCAAATTAATAAGTTAAAGTGGGGGTCGCGTCTTATAAGCGAGATACTTGTGAAAATAAGCGAAATTTTTCAAAATATCGAGTTAACTGGGCTTACGCTGGCCAAGTTGGACACTTGTCAATTGTTTTGAATCATCGCGGCAGCCATTTGCATTTTCTCTAAAGTCTGTATTTGCCCGTACCGTGTATCGGAACACTATGTTCAGTTACCGATTTACTTGAAATAAAATGTATCGTTATTGATTTTGTTGTCTATTATTTTTTATTTGAATTTTGTTATTTTGGGGTCGTAAGGAGTTATAGTGTCCATGGTTATACTTGAAAAGTTTGTATCACCCGATTGTCTGCGCACAACGTCGTTAAATGTCATATAAATTGGACATAATAGTATACGTGTGTAAGCGGCGACACGATGCCAAACATGCTTAAAATAACAGCAAAATCAGTTCGCAGTTTGAAACGGTTAATTGTTAAATAAACACGCAATTGCAAGTGCTTCTTGACAAATTTGTATCACCTGATCGTCTTTGTTCGACGCTGTTAATTGTCAATTAAGACATAATTGGCAATAAGGGTATCGTCTGAAAATAGTTACCAGTTTGCAACTGTCAATTGTTAAATAAACACGTTCATTCAGACGACCCCCTTATGCCGATGACACCTTATTTATTAGGGACCCACGACAGCGGGAGCAAAGAGGGACCGCATGCAATTATCCACATGTGGCTTTCTTCTTGACCCGTGATTTCACTCTATCACGCGATTGGCTAATTTTATGAAAGTAGGCATTACCTATAGACAATGGGCGTAACATTTGCATAATCAAGGTAATCTATATCTGCCTCTTAGTTTTCAATACCCGTCAAACAATACAATTATATTTACAAATTACAACTACTGAAATCGGCAAAATGAAACGCAAACGTAACTCTTATGATCTCAAACTCAATGGATGGTACACAGGACGACGAGTTGTTTGATGATCTTGTGGAAAATCGCGATCAATCTGAGGATGTATCGGCCTGTGCAAAGGTTAGTGATTGCGACGGTGATGTGATGATATCGGCGACTGGGTTTACGATGACAATCTCACTAGTGAGGAATTCTACGAACTGTTCGGTGAAAGCGATGATGAGGATTTCGAGGGATTTTAAGATGACTGATACGATCAATTACGAACGTAATATGTTGGAAATTGTTATGGCAAATTGATTAAATACGCAATTGTTAGAAACTGTGTTAATTTGATAATTATTTTTACTGTATGAATAATACTTAAAAATATATTAAAACCTACTTATATGTCATGAAATAAACAAATATTATTTACTTTGATGTTTGATGTTTTATTTTTCGGACTTGCGTGAATTACTAATTGTATGCAGCGCGAGTTTGAAAAATTCTCGATGCGTTTCTTATTGATTTTCTTCAACATTCTGCCGTTTTTCGGCCGATGAAAACGGCAAGATTTGACCACGTCTTACAGGCGGGTCAGTCTTAAACCCACCGATTATAAAGTCCGAAATCGGGGTGCTCTTATAAGCGAGGGCTTCTTATAAGCGCACGTATACGGTATCTCAAGAGAGATAGAAGTTATGAGCATTTTTCGAAACCTAAACGCATATTTAGAAACCTCAACGCGGACCCTAAGTTCAAGGTCAAGGTCACAGGGGTAAAAAATTTTGTGCGTATGGAAAGGCCTTGTTCATATTCACATGCATAACAAATATGAAGGTTATATCTCAAGGGACATAGAAGTTCTTCGAAAGGGGGCATAAAAATGAGTCTTATGCCATATGTCGCCATCTTAGCTCATGATCAGCCTGCAGTCAGTCACACAGTCTGGCAAGGAGTTACTCCGTCGGCTGATGTGACCACAAAGCCTTGCGTAACTTGACAGCAGACAGGGTAAATAATGACCAGACTACACTATGGTTCAAGCTGGTGGTGCATGGCTAAATACATGTGTAATAACTGTTGCCCTAGATGAGCCTGTGCAGAAACCTAAACGCAAAGTGTGACGGATGGTCCAATCACTATATGCCCTCTTTCGGGGGCATAAAAACCAAATACCGTAAAAATGCAGTCATAAGTCTACCCGTTCATAAGTCGGGGGTATAAAAATGTGACATTTTGTGTATGTTCACTTCATAAGTCGGGTAAAAAATACAGACAATGGGCAAATCTGCGTCAATAAAATTGCAAACCCATCAAATTTATTTCCGATTTTGTGACATAACTATATTGATCAACATGTTTATTACGGTATTTTACCATGCATAGCGCGCAGTTTTTTATCTTCAAATGTCAAAATAAAAATTTAGTGCGCGTAATACATTGACACAACGCTTTCCTGGTTGCTAAATTGCAAAAAATCCATTTCGTAATCGTAAATCTTCACAATTGCCGCCATTTTTGTTATTGCAAAAAAACTACACCCTATAATGTTATAGACTGAAGGGGCTGTTGTCGAAACAACAAATAGCGGGAAAGGTTAGGAATGAACGGGGTAGTAATAGTTTTGATTTAAAAAATGTCTTTGTTGGTGTTTTCACATTTCTTCATTGATTGTTCATTTAAAAAAATCGAGGTATATCGATCCCCGTGCGTCGCGGTATTGTTTGTTAAAGTTTTGTTGTCATGCAAACTCGTTGATTTCATCGCAAAACGTCTTATTTGAACGGACGCTAATTATTTCAATCATATTTCTCAACTTCGCTTTTGCTTTATTTTAATAATTTAATCCAAAGTTTAATGTTAGCAATGCCGAAAATTTGCACTCTATGTGAATTGACAGTTTGACGTCATCAAAGGAAAGCTGCTTCCTGTCTGAAGCAATAAAGCGACAAGTTTCTCGCCGACAAAATTGGCTTCCTTTGTCTAGAAATCAACATGCCGAACCAATCGTGTGTTTGTTCCTCAATGGCAATCGTCCAATTAAATAATAGCACGTGCAAAGCTCCGCCTTCGAACCTTTTGCAGAGAACGGAGGTGGAGTTTAACAGTTAATTGAGCAAGTGTTTTCCGTAAGTTGAGTTCCGATTTGCCGAAATTACTCGGCCCCAAGCATTGAAACGACGAATACATTTATCAATGATTTTCCGATCTCTGCATTTATATGCTACTGTGCGAGTATACTACGTAGGTTACAAACCAACAATAGAGATAAAGACTCGTTTTATTTTCTTTAAATAGAGACAAACAAATGATATTTGTCTAATGGCTTTACACCGATAACGCCAACTGTATGGAATTGAGCGTTCGGGTGTATTGTTTGTCTTACTATAAATACTAATCAACTAGACGCAGTGAAGGCGCGAAATACCGGGTCAAACTGGATTTAATGGGAAGCATCTTTTAATGGGGAAATATTTAAGTCGATGAAAAATAAAATGGGATCCACAGACGATTTGCGTAAAATTGGACATTGCGATGTTGCGGGTCTGCAGAAGATGTCATACGATGTTGTGAGTGGCAGGTAATGAAAATGTTACACTGTTCAAATGTGAGGAATAGGTAATAGTGGTTTGAATTAATGCGCAGGGGTCTTGAAAAAACGGATTAAATGATTGCGCAATATAAGAATGGTGGCCATTTTCGGCCAAATTTTCAGGTTTTTGGTCTTGAATTCTTTTTTTTCTCCATTTTGGCTTTAAAAAATCGCATGCGCGTTATACATGGTAGCGCGCTATACATGGTAAAATACGGTATATTAAACAAACCCGATAATATAGTAATTAAAAATAGTTTTACCTTGCAATTTGATAATTAGTAATAATCCAACAACACACTGCGCCATAATTTACGATATATGTGTTTAGAAATTTTGTAAACACAAGCCTCGGCGATTGTAAGAAACTGTACATGAAGTTTGTAAATCGGAACTTATCCGTATTTCTCGAAAATTCATTGATAATTGTATTCGTCGTTTTATTGCTCAGGCCGAGTTATTACTGCAAATTGGAACACAACTTGCGTAAAACACTTGCTCAATTAACCATTAAACTCCACCTACGTTTCTCTGCAAAAGATTCGAAAGGCGGAGCTATGCACGTGCTATTATTTAATTGGTTGATTGCCTTTAATGAACAAACATACGATTGGTTCAGCATATTGATTGCTAGACAAAGTAAGCCAATTTTGTCGGTGAGAAATTTGTCGCTTTATGGCTTTAGACAGGAAGCGGCTTTCCTTTGATGACATCAAACTGTCAATTCACACAGAGTGCAAATTTTACTAACTCTTTGTTTGTTCCCTTGGATTTGTTTGACTTTGACCTTAAAGGATGACCTTGACCTTTCACAACTCAAAATGTGCAGCTTCATGAGATACACATGCATGCCAAATATCAAGTTGCTATCTTCAATATTAAAAAAGTTTAAAGTTTTGGTTAAAGTTTTGGGACACACACATACAATGACAGACAGACAGGCCAAAAACAATATACCCCCGATCTTTTGATCCGGGGCATAAAAAATCTCCACTTATGACTGCAATTTAACGGTAAATGGGCCAACAAAAAATCGCTGCTGGTAGTGTTTACCTCAGCCAGGTCCATGTTCTTGTCCATCTCATCATCGGACTCATCCTCGTCCTTCCACTTGCTGAAATCTGTTTTTAACCAGAATGCCTGCAATAAGAAATCATTCTATGGCAAAACCTATTTATTTGAGCTTGAATGTATGGAAAGCCGAAAGCTTATTAAAATGCTCTTCCACTTGAGTTTGTTTCATGGGAAGAACCAGTTCTTGGTGTCTTTGAGGGGGGTCGAAAAGAAAGATCCCACAATGGGGATCAAACACACCACCTCCTGGTCGCTAGACAGACACCATATTCATTATGTGAAACTGCTCAGTTCAAACTAAAATCATAGAGCCTAGCGAAAAAGGGATTTAATGCATGTGCGTAGTGTCGACCGATATTAGCCTGTGCAGTCCTCACAGGCTTATCAGGGACGACACTTTCCGCCTTAACTTGATATTTGCAAAGAAGAGACTTTCTACACACGTAAAATTTCATAAAAGCTAAAAGTGTCGTCCCTGATTAGCCTGTGGACACTGCACAGGCTAATCTGGGACGATACTTCACACACATGCATTAAACCCAATTTTCACAGAGCGGGTTCATATTTAATCTGAGATTCAACCAACAGACTCAAAACAAAATGCTAGGACCAAGGAGTCTGAAAGTTGTTATTCTAAGTCACATATTTGGATGTTGATATTAGTTAAAATATTTGAGCTTTAATGTCAATACTGGGCATAATTCATGTAAAAACCAAAAATTATTCTTATGCTTATTTTTAAGTTACCGGCTCTGTGCTTAGATTCTCGCATCTTTAAAAAGTAGCGAGCTCATTAGTTGCTGCCTAAAGGAAGAGGTTAGCTTTTTGATGTAACTTAAGATTTGCCACAGGGCTTCCATCAAGAGTTTAAGACACTTACTACAGTAATTATATTAAACGCCTTGGTTGATTTATTTCTTCAGTTTCAAATGACCATGGGGCATGTTGTTATTGCATTAGCTTAATCACAAATAACCTTAATTTTATTGGATGTCTTTGTTTTTACAGACTTGCAAAATGTCATATTCAACAGGATTTCAGTAATTATCATGACAGTCAGTTAATCCCCTCACACTTGCTCTTGTTAAGCTGCTTCACCAGAAGTAGTGTTCATACATTAACTACATACTACCGGGTACTCTGGAAAAACAAAAAACATATATTTAGAAATAATGATTTCCTTGACAACTGTTAGAACCACATACACTAAATATAAGAGCTATGCAAATCATAAAAATACATTGAAATGGAAGACAATACTTTTTCAGAACAAATGTACCCAGGATTGTTTTCAGGAGTGTGTTTATATTGTATTTGATTGTATTTAATTTCCATGTGAATATTCAGTAACATGCACTAATTTCTAGGACCATTCTTGTAAGATACTGCAGTTTTCTTCCAGCTTCCAGTACTTGCCTTTTTGTGGTCCTTTAATAATTGAGGCCAGTAGGTTCCCGAAGGTTCCTTCTTCTTTATCACAAACGCAACATTTCTGGCTTTGACCCCATACTTGGATTCCTGCCAATATATAATATTATCGAGAAATTATTGGAAAATCTAGCTATTACTTCGAACAGGGATCATATTTTCCCGCAACATCCATCGGTCCAGATATAAATGGGGAAAAGTATCCAAAAATGTATATCCGAAATCATGACAAATTACGTTAAAATATATATACCATTGGTTTTGCCATTCAAGGTGGTATAATACATGTACAAGTAAAATTCCATTAGGCATTTTTTTTAACGGAACGAGTTTTCTCAACTGGTTTTATCATTTGGTATTTCATTGTTGTTCGTGTGCTGTTTTATCAGACTTTTTTCATTGTTGTCAATATTATTAATCTGTGTAAGTCTATACCGATGTTTTAAATTGTTGTCGACTCGATAATAGGTTACAAACATGCAGTGAACCAAACAAATGTCTGTGCGTAGGTTGGCTACTGACAACAAACCAAATAATTAAGAAATAATTTGTTGTCAAATTACCCACGGCCAATAGTTTAGATGCGTAGGGCACGGTGTATATTGATTGTAATCTAGAGTCCATGCGTAGGGATTTAATCACGAGAGCGAAGCATTTGAAACCACGCATCAAATTTTCCGGTCGTGAGTTATTCAACAACAAAGTATATAGTACACGAATTATTTCGATTATTACACGGTTTTACTTAAGATTTATTCAATGTATATTATTTTTCTTGTGTACTATTTTATGTGAAGTTCTGCCCATAAAAATAACTTTCGGCTGTTCTGTCAATCAGATCCGCGACTTTCATTCATAATTATATTAACGGATTATTACGCTGGTGGAAAATGTATCGGCATGTTTTGTTAAGTTACAGCGCGTGCATTCAGACGCGTCTTTTCGGATTCGTCTTTAATCCGCTGTTCACAAGTTTTTTATTCTTGGCCTGATGTGCAATAAACCGGTCCTGACCGGTTTAGAGACTGCAGCGAATGGTTTATCACACCTTATAGAGATAAGAATGTCATTAGGGTGTGTTAGCATGTACACTGTGTAATCGATTTCATGACATGGGAATTTTAATAGCAAACAGAATCGGACCGACTGTTTGGGATTTTCAATCGGTCTTTCATGACCCCAATCGGTCTAGGACCGACAAAACCGAAAAAATATGATCCCTGACTTAGAAGGATTTGTCTTTTGGACATAATTCTATATTTCTATAATCCTTGAAAGGCTATCATACTCAATGATGAGGAACATGTTTCATTAAAATTACCAAGTCTTTTGAGAATATAACGGGAAAAATATATCTGTTTTAAGCGATAGACCTTGTTCTTACTGTTAAATAGTTCCTCTACAAAGGTCATTAAAAAACTTTTACTACACTTCAAAGTACCTGTGGATTTACTTCCTTGAAGAATTCAATTGTAATTTCATACAGTTCTTTATTTGTTCCTCCTTTACCACTGAAAATAGACATGGTTCAACACAATAACACTTTACCACTTAGATACGTATTTTCACCCATTTGTAGTCCCTCAGAAAAATATATTTAATTGAAGACCTTTCTTACAAGATTCAAGTTTTTAAAGCTTCATCTCCAAACCTTAGATACTGATGTGCAGCAAACAGCATAAAACCTGAACAGGTTGCAAGTTACTCGCAGGCTGTTCTGGTTTTATGTTGTTTGCACACAGCCATGTTCACTTTGCTTCTAAGTGAGAAAGGATTTATATCATACAATGTGATAATAGTAATAAAATTTATGCCTTTATGAAATATCTAATAAGATTGGTTTTTATAATTATTAACATAAACAATTTACATTTACATTAAACAAATACACTTCAACACTGTTATTTCGAAGTCGTTGGGACCGTTAAAAAAACTTAGGATTAGCGATAATTCGAAATAGACATTTAACAGACGACTTCTTTGATTCTGTAATAATAAAACGTTGTGGAATTCACATGGTTCCGTTACACGCTACTATTAATAATTGTTTTACTTAAAAACATAAACTAGTCAGATGGCAATAGATTTCTACTTGTAACAAACGAAGGTATAAAATGATTCTTGTTCTTCTTTTTATGATTTCTTTAAGTTCAGAACATATTAAATATAATGAATATGCACTTATTATCAGAACATATAAAATATAATGAATAGCACAAATTATCAGACTATATTAAATATAACGCATAGCACAAATTGTCATACATGTTAATACAGATGAATACATTTTCAGAAATGTATTAACATTTTTTGAAAATAAGACGCGATGTCTCTCTGAACACTGGACTTAGCAGCACTAAACTGGACGCGTGTAACATATTTCTCCAATGTGTAAAGGACATTGAAGCACTCACTTCCGCCCATGTTTGCTCGCAGAAGGTAGAGTTTATATAAGATGAATTTCATTGGACCACATTTACTCTGACACATTTATTTGTTACTAAAGAATAAGAAACTACATAAATAGTAATTATCGGCTTTTGACGACATAATAAAATTAACGTCTTAGCGCAGACGACAAAGGAGTAATTATCAGCTTTTGACGCGCCACGCCCAGATGACAAAGGTGTGAAATTTTGCTAAGCGTTTTGCAGCTTTGACTTCGGATTAAAGATTGATGATAAGGTGCGAATTATATTGTCGGTACAGACAGAATCACTTAGAATTAACGATTTTTACCGTTTAACGATGTTTGGATTAACAATAAAATTTTACATTAAACAAAGAAGAACCAAATTCGGGACAAGAAAAATACTTCGAAATAATGGTGACTTCGGATTATTGGTGTTCGAAATAACGGTGTTGAAGTGTAAATTAACGTTGAATGATACTCTAAACAATTTAAAACAAATATTTGTAGTTTTATTATAAAATACTTATACATACCTAAATTTGAGTTTTTGTTCTGTTAATTCGATGGCTGGATTTTTACAATCTTCTAGACATATAGTCAAGTACACCACATCATTTCTCTGTGCCCATGTCACATTTGGTATTTTGGCGTGTCTAAATAGTAGAAATAAACAAAAACTGGAACAATAGTAATTTCAATTAAAAACCACGGATTTACAAATGTATTATGATTATTTTTTTAAACTGTGTTAACAACATTTTGTTTTCTTCATATTCTACAGCTATTCTGTAATTGAAAGATATTAATCATAATAGTAAGATAACAATTAGAGGATTTTCCTCCTTTTGGGGAAAGGGAGAGTGCCCTTCAGTTCAGACTAGTATTATCTAGTATTATAGGTAGTTGCCATAATTTAACTCTCAGCTTTATAACTATAAGGATTGCTGAGAGTTGCAATACACGTCTTTTGTCCAAAGGTGCAAAATTTGATCACCACTTCAAAGGCTTAGGAACACTGATACTGCAAAAACTTGTTAATGTTTACCTGTCTAAAGCACAAACTCATGCAAATCATACCATTAAGCAAGAAATAATGGCTTTTTATTTTCTATCATTTTTTTGTACGCTCTATCCACCATATCGGGAAGTTGTTGTAATGTTGCTGACTAAGAGAGTGGCTATTGGTTAGGTCGCAGCACACCAATCTTTTGCATATCGAGATATTTGATGTAACCAAAGTCTATATTGATGTAAATCAGATGTTGAAACTTGAATATTTACACTGTCCCATAGTTCAAAATGTCAGCAAGAATAGTGTGTTGAGACATCATTGTGTTTTTAAGGTTGCATGCAAAGGATAACGTTGGTAGGCTGCCATTCAGGAAAATTTAATGTGTTTTTGAAGTTTATTCATTGCTTTACTTAATTGGTATAAACCAACGCCGTCTGTTTAGTGATGCGCACGGAATCTGTGCTCAGGACTTCTATTGTGTTTATGAAGGGGTGCATATTGAATAGTATTATAGGACGACCATGGAGGTTACATGTACGAAACTGGATAGACACAAAGCATGCTAAGTCACTACTAAGTGTTGGAATTTTCTGGAAGGTAGGGTTTGTAACTTTGTATCTTGTATCAGGAAAAAAAAATTGACCCGAAATTTAACCAACCGCAAATAATGTTAAGGACAAATACGTTTATCAAAAGTTAAACCGAAATGTATATGTTGTTCAAAACAAAGTATAAATTTAAAATCGAAACTGAAGCTTACTCAGTGTGGTCAGCCATTTTGTTTGATCATCCACCATGTGTGGACCGGCAGACGCTTGTTTGTGCACAATGATTATGATACGAATTCTTTTCGAGCTTCTGATTGATTGAATAACCAGTCAATGCACGAAGTGTGAACAAATACCGAAATGACATACGAAGTACAAATGTATCACTCTCTTACACTGCGGTTCATTACATTCACATGTATGTTGAGGCATCAACGACAACTCTGCTAGGAGAATGGCGAAGTATGTGCATATATCGATAGACGTTTTCAATTTGATCTCGTGCGAATATCTTTTTACATACCTCTGGTATATAATAGAAGAATTTCAAACCGGAACAGAAAATAATAAAAATATAAGATAATACTTAGTGAAAAAACACTATTTACAATTAAAGGGCCTTTTTATCAAAACCGGTACCACGTATACTCACAGTATCGGCCCTCCTCATTGAATCGTGACTCAAACGATTCGACTTGAAAAAATACACCAAAGAAGTGCAGAACAGTTGATGTTTTTAAAAGTTTTAATGTATTTACTGCGAATTAATTACAATTACGATGAATTTTAATATTTCCAGTTTCGTTTGAAGGTATGGATCGATTTGTCATTGTCGGCTCGCGTACTACTTATATGTACCCTGAGAACTCTTAGAAGGAGCTAGGTCTAGCCAGTATTTTTGTTAAAATACTGCCGATTTTAATGCAGTTTTTGTTGTCAATGTCCAGAATATACAATTAACCACATATTTACATATAAAATATGTATGTTTTAAATCTTTTCACTTCAAATGTTTAGATGTATTCACTAAGAGATCCGATATTACGGATACTGAAAAAAAACTCATCAATAATATAAAAATAAAAATAATCATAAAAAGGGTTAATTTAGTAACAAAACACTGTAGATAACTGTTATTAAATGAACTATTTAAGGAAAAAAACCTCAAGTATTTGTAAACAATTGAAAGGTTTGCCGTTTTATGTTTAAACCCGGGTTCGAAGAGATAATCATAATATTCAAAAAGCCTCAAACACGATTTATCAAATCAAATAAATTTTATTTTGAGTCGGCAAGACATATAACAAGTAACATAAGCTGCAAAGCTTTTGAACCAACTAAACACCAAATGTAAACAGTAAAACATGAGCAAATTTAAACAGCTAAAAGAAAAGTCATATACATGATTAAGGGTGAAACACAGATTAGGACAATAATAACATGCAGCATTGAACTAAATTTGACAATATTTGACTTTTCTGCTGGTATTGCACAAGTGGGGGCGGAGAAAGACTGTCATGCATATGGGGCTAACTGTATTATCAAAACAATAATGCACAAAAAGCTGGACCAGCAGCAGAGTCAGTGTATGACATAATATTATTTCAGTAGAATACAAAAACATATCAAAAATCATATCAAAGCATAAATAAAATAGAAAAAATGGGAGGCAATTAAAAACTGTGTAGGAAGCTGCTGCTCTAGACCTGCAAGCAGGTCTAAAAACTGTAATAAGAAGGCAACGTAAGAAACTGAATCGAAAAAGAAACACAAAAGTGCGACAGATAAAAAAAGTGCTAAAGACGAATATCACCTCGAATCAGATTCGAGATGAACTGATCAGCAGCTTTCTCACAACAAACAGAATAAAAGCATGAAACAAACTATAGGCAAGCAACAAAATAGAAGCAAGAAAAACAAGATGCAAACTAAACTAGAAGCAAGCACAGGCAATCAAAATAAAATACTTAATAATACATAAGCATAGCAAAGACAGCAAAAGCAACTAATCACAGTGTGGAATGCGGCTCCAGAAAAAATTGTTCCTAAGTAACTTAATTTACAGGCAGAACATTTACATGCTTTGCCATTCCAGTGCATCATAAAGCTTTTTAATTGGTTAAAGTTACTAGATTTTTTGTAGCTTTCTGGTAAGGCATTCCATAGAGCTGGAGCCGCATGCCGGAAACTATTTATACCATACTTAGTAGTCTTGACTTGGAGAATCTCAAGAAGATTGGTATATCTGAAATGATAACGAGATTCACGTTTGATAACCAGGTCATTTAGAACGGGTGGAGATATACGATGCTGTCCGGTAATCTTGCGCAGTTAAGGATCAATGTTTAAAAACATGTTCTTTTATAAATTGGCAACATAATATCTAAATTTATTATGAAAATAATAAGTTCATGTGCTTATTAACACCAAAATATCTGATTAATTCAGTGAAGAACTGTCCGATTTGATTTCAAAACAAACATGACTCACCTCATTTTCAAACTATCACAGTGTCCGGTAATCTTGCGCACTTTGTATAATGACCTCGTTTAGGCAAAATTTCCAAAATTGTAGACATATGGTGTCCAATTATTGACAAAAAACATTCCAGAAAAATATTTTAAAAGTTAGTTTGTAAAACCATTGAAATTAAATGTGGATTTCTAGTGCAGTTTTTGTTCACTTCAAATCAATAAATAATATAGTCACTAATAATAGTGTACAATTAATAAAAAAGTACCGGTATGCGTGAAAAAAATGCATTACAGGTTTGATACCTCGATCATGCTTCCATAGTTTACAGAAAATATCAACTAGGCCATTGCGCATTCAGAGATCATACCAAATTGGTTTGACAGAATGGCGGGAAATGATGACTATGTCGTCTGATGCGATATATTTTCATGGCAAAAATACTATAACTGATCGGATATTGTGCAATGGAATGCTAAATTACACGTTGGATTTATGAATTCTTAATTTAAAGTATGAAAACGCTAAAGACTGCAGGGAATTTGTGATTCATTTTGAATTTTTCGTAAGAAGGCCAGTGTTTACGATGTATAGGGATGGCGCAACCGGTGTTTAAATGTAATGATCGAATTTAATTTTGCATGGAATACGTAACTTTTAAATCCGTTAATTCTTTAAAATGTGAAATTCCATCTTTCATCACTAAAGAAAACCATTCGTCGTCTGCGAGATTCGCAAATGCGAAGTGCGCAAGATTACTGGACGCGCAAGATTACCGGACTTAACTGTACTATTTATAATTTTGATGTTTCAAGGGCCATAACTCTGGTTCTTTTAATGAATAGGACTAGGACTTATAATTTGATAGTTCTGATTGAATATTATACGAGAAACAAAATTATATTAATATATTTACTTCTTGGAGATTACCAGTCTAATAATCATAGTAATTGTCTTATTCACTGTCATTACTTTGGTCGTATGCATTTTATATACTCTTGCAGTTTTCAGTACTCATTTGTTATTTAGAAAATTGTTTTTTTCCAAGATGTGAACAGTTCCATAATGTCTTTATAATGTGCGTGAATTTTAATTTATCATTTAAATGATCTTTGTATTTTTTGCCGAAAATACTTTTACAAACATCTATTTAAAATATTTATAGATCTTTAGTAATTATTACTCCAGAGAAAATATTTCTATGAAATACTGAGTTTTACTCAGAAGTAATATTAAACGAATGTTTTCCATATATAGATTGTAGTGAACCCCACAAAGTCACGTTATCCTGCACCCTGATTAGGGGTCTATGGTGTTTGTCGATAAGCGTCTTTAGATACCAAATGACCTGTGACTATATCCGGCAATTGCATAAGCTTTATTCGGAAATGTTTGTACAACATCCTTGTTGTGAAGCGTATAAACTTCCCTATCAAATAAATGTTCATGTAAACAAATTAATTATCATGTAAAGTCATGTCCTACTACACAATACACGACACAATGACGAGTTCCACAAATATATTCCGTGATAGTTTTGGGGTAAGTAGTTTCAATCCGTTTAGGGTTTAAATCGCTATTAATTTAGTCAATTAGTGTATCCAACAGTGTCATTTTTATATTCTTCAATTTTGTGGAGGCTGAACTAATTTCTCTTTAAAAAAAAAAAAAAATTTGTCCATACTATGCATATCGTCGATCAATGTAAGCCCAAACTCACTTAAGTAATTATTGATTCTCACAAAGACCAACCTTAGATATATTAAACAGCGATTTTTTATTGTCCAATTGGGAAAAGAACCCGTACCAGTCCAATTGGGAAAAATTGAGTCGTGAAAACCTGAAAATTGGGAAAAATTGAGTCGTGAAAACCTGAAAATTGGGAAAAATTGAGTCGTGAAACCCTCATATTGGGAAATTGGTGTATTTGATTTTATGCTCCCAAATACATTAAAATGGATTCCGAGTGTTGTCAAGCTGTCAATAGGAGGTTTTGGGGATTCCGATAATTACGTCACGTTTGTGCATGCTCAAATTTTGGCTGTCAAAACTGCGGCCATTCTGCTATTGTTTGTATGTGATGAACTGCATCGTGATAAGGTTGCAATCATATTCGCGACCCATTTGAAGAACAAAAAAAACTCAGAACTTGAAATTCTTGCAGATTAAATTGAATCCAATGAACGAACACAAATAAGGACAAAAACAAACAACAAATTGATTGAATTTATGTAATCAACATGTAGAAACTGATTTGAACCTACAATGTATTTGTCTGTAAAAACTTACCTTGTTACAGATGAACTAAATCCTCTTGATAAATGTAAATGCTTTTATTTAATTGTTCACAACAGTTTTGACACTCTTTGTTTCAGTATTTTTAACTCAGTGTTTAATTGCCCCTTTGTTTATCACAAACCGATCTTGATATGATCGGATACTGTGCAGACAATAACTAAGAAAACAGTGTGTAATAAACCCAGGGACCTATACTTGTATGACTCTGTATGGGGTCTCTGCATAAACCACATGTGTCTTGTCATTAAACACAATTTATGATACCTCCATGTCATTTCTTAGCATATTAAGTCAAAAACTTAACAGTTGCTTTAATAAAATATTTGAACATATTTAAAAAATAGACATTTGTCCGAAATGGATAAACAGCTAAGAACTTTTAAGTATATATATTAGCCAGTTTAAACATAACAATAAAATGTTTAATTTCTATACATTTAAAATATTTTACAAATTTACTGCTACCCAATTAACGTATTTAACGGGTACCTGCAAATGTAAACTCTTCTATAATGTGTAAAGATTGTGCGTTACTGCAGCAGTGTTCGAAACATCATCATGAAAACAAGCAATCGCGTTTGGTCATTATATACGGATATAAAATACTTGCGTAAAATAAATTAAATGTGTACATTTATGGTATCATAAAATGCTAGATTTGTATCGCTCATTATCACTAGAGAAGAATTTTCAATATATATGTACACGCAAAGACAGTTCAATTTGCAAAATATGCAGGTGTTTTTTTAATTGGAATGCTTAAATTATTATTATGTTCATTCAATGTAAACGAAACGAAAATTCATTCAATGTAAAAGAAAATTAAAACTACATTTCAAGATTAAAATGTATTGAGCCATTTAAGGGCTTTGTTTTATGACTGATTCAATACACCCCTTACACTAAATTTCAATCTCTGATGAAGAATAACAATATCGCATCCACACCACTTATAATAATATTCAAATTATTATATGTTTTATAATTTTTGAAATATCATTTATTAAAGTCTAACTTAAAAAAGAATACGGATATTTATAGTTTTGTTTTGTGAAATTGTTAGTATTAAGTCTTCCGACGACCTTAACTCTGATACAATATAATAGGCCGCGATCGAGAAGTTGACGGCCAATCTATTTTTAGTAACGGAAAACCCCTCTTGTGACGTCACACAAAAACCTCCTATATTATATTTACCTTGGTTCAAACCATAGAGCTGCACAGGGAAACTAACAAAATGTTGCATTTTCAAAAAAAATTTTTTTTTTTTTTTTAACTTAAATTGGGAATTTTTTGGCCAGCAATTGGGAAATTTGTACTTTTTTTGCAATTGGGAAAGTGCCGTTTACCGGTACTATATAAGGAAGGAATAAAATCACTGTTAAATATAGTAAAGGTAACAGGGATTTTAAGTTGAGCCCATTTAACATCTTGTTTCCTGGATGAAAGCTGACTCTAAACTCTCTGGTTTGCCCGGCATTGTACATAAAACTTGCAGTTACTGTACCAAAGCACACTATGTTTTATAACATCACTTAAATCAAAACTAGTTGTTTCAAGATCACAAGTTAAGGCCAAAGGTCAAATATTAGAAAATCTGCCTTTAAAAGGCAGATACATTTGCACAGTTTTTAGTCCTCTTCAGTAGATGTACTTAAGACATTGAAAAGTATCTCGTTAAAGTGAAGTTGAAGGGATCTTTTCACGCTTTGGTAAATTGACAAAATTGAAAAAAGTTGTTTCAGATTCGCAAATTTTCGTTTTAGTTATGATATTTGTGAGGAAACAGTAATACTGAACATTTACCATGGTCTAATATAGCCATTATATGCATCTTTTGACGATTTTAAAACCTAAAAATTATAAAGCGTTGCAACGCGAAACGATTGAATAATTTGGAGAGTTCTGTTTTTGTCGTTAAATTTTGCGAAACTACGAAGATTGCTTATATTAGGTATAAAATACGTCGAATATGTGTATTCGGCGTAATAGCTCAGTAGGCTAAAGCGTTTTTACTTCAGGACTCTGGCAGGACTCCAGGGGTCACTGGTTCGAAACCTGGTACGGGCAATGTTCTTTTCCTTTTTTTAATTTTATTCTTGATTTTTTACTGGAGCTTTTACGATCCAATGTTTACATTTATCGATATAAAGCATTTAATGAATAAGTTAAAAAATGCCAAAATCTGTGAAAAGGCCCCTTTAAGGGTCTTATTCCAAAAAAAATTATATTACATTTTTTTCTGTTTCCATAAAGAAAATATGTATATAATGAATTCTGCAAGAAACTCAATTTGACCTGCTTTTCTAAATTTGTTAAGGTCAAATAGAAATTCCAATTTTGTAAACAATCAATAGCAGAAGAAAAAAGTGCCATGACATTGAACGTAACATAACATGATTTACTGAATATTTTAAGTTCTGTAAGCTGACTACCCATTTCATCTTTCGAGTCCAGTGAGAATATCCACATATGAATTCATGTCAATTGTACACATGTTTGTGCCACAGTCTAAGCCATTAATCACGAGCGCCACCTCTGTTTTTGTGATGTATTGAAAAATGTGCCAATGCTACTTCCGAGGTGGTGCTAAGGACGGGATGTTTTTAATGTCACGGATATTTCTACAGAGTAAGTAGGTTTTATATGTTTTGTTCAACATATTCTGCAATAGTTAAAAGATAGGTTCATTTAGTTTGATTCAGCGAAGATTTATTCATCCACACATGTACAGAAACATATAACCCAATTCAAAACGTTTTCACCATTATAAGTTGTGTCATGGTTTAGTTTTAAACAGAAAATCAATGTATTTTGTCTGTGTGACGAGCTCATTTTTTACCCAATGAAATTGCATACAAATCAAACTATTGCTTTGAACATATATATGTTGTTCCATGCACACAAACATTGACTTGACTTCTTGTCGATCTAATGGATAATTTGATCCAAAAGAGATGGAGCCAATGCCAAGGATGTGGCACTAATGACAGGAGGTGGCGCCAATGCACATTTTCAGCTAATTTAATTTTCATTGTTAGCCATACACTTTTTGTGTTGTATTCACGGTTGAGTGTTTAAAGTTTTTTTCTTAATTCGATCATATTGAAATGTAATAAAAAAGTAAAGCCTGCATAGTTATGAAGAAACATGTGTTGAAAAGTGATTTTGAAGATTTCTGTCTTTGAATGTACATGTACTTTAAATCTGGATAGAAACTCAAGTATAATAAAAAAAAGGTTCACCATTAAAGCCAGAGTCCGCACAGGCTAATCAAGGACAACACTTTCCACCTAAACTAGATTTTTGCTATGAAGAGACTTTCTTTAAAAAGAAAATATCATAAAAGCAGAAAGTGTCCACACAGGCTAATCTGGGACGAGACTTTACGCACTTGCATTAAACTTTTAATGTGTGAGCACTTACTTGTATAGATTGGAAATCAGGTGGCTTCTATGTCAGAGCAATAGTGGCACTGTTCAGTATTTCCTCAGGGTCACAAAAAGGAAGAAGTGAAAAAAATCCATCAGTTAGTTTTGTTTTCATTTTATGATATTTTTGTTAAAGAAAGTTTTCTTTGTTATTGATTCTTGTAGAGCTATTGAATTATGTAACTTGAAAGAATTTCTTCAGGTTAACCAAAAAATCAAAAAAGAAAAAAAGTGTTTGATTGATCTGTTCTTTAAATTCTGTTTGGTATGAAAACTTTGCAGCAGGTCTGAATTTTCTTTAAGTCCTAACAAATATGTGGCTGATAACTTCTGAGATTGGTGAAGACTGTTATACATTCATTTATGTAATAAGCCAAATAATACTTAATTAAAAGAAATAGATGGAAATATTGTTTCCATTTATTATGGAAATTCATGCATTGACATAGATAAACTGGAATGCTTTTGTAGCAATTTTATTGTTTATTTGGAAAATCTGTGTATTACTTATTAGACTTAATTAAAAGCCCATTAAAACTCAAAATAAAAAAATATTTCTAAAAATAAAGTTAACACATAAAATATCAATGTTATAGCAAAAGCCAAAATTTCAACGCTAGATGTGGTATTGTAACATAGATGTAACGCAATACAAAATGCTCGTTTTTATTTTTGTGTCACTCCGACGCTGCCTGAAGCCAGTCTAGCGTTCACTCGTAAATGTTCGCATATAGTGAAGGGAAACTAACATGGAATATATTGTTGCACAAAAAATAAAAGCCAGCATTTTGTATTTTGTTAAAGTTATGTTACCATACCACATCTAGTGTTGAAATTTTGGATATTGCTATAAGGAACACTGATTTTTATGGGTACACTTTATTATGCCCCCCTTCGAAGAAGAGGGGTATATTGTTTTGCACATGTCGGTCGGTACGTCCCTCCGTCGGTCCGTTCACCGAATGGTTTGCGGATGATAACTCAAGGACGCTAACGCGTAGGATCATGAAATTCATAGGTACATTGATCATGACTCGCAGATGACCCCTATTGATTTTCAGGTCCTAGGTCAAAGGTCAAGGTCACGGTGACTCAAACCAGTAAAATGCTTTCCGGATGATAACTCAAGAACGCTTATGCCTAAGATCATGAAACTTTATAGGTACATTGATCATGACTGGCAGATGACCCCTATTGATTTTCAGGTCACTAGGTCAAGGTCACGGTGACTTGACACAGAAAAATGGTTTCCGGATGATAACTCAAGAACGCTTAAGCCTAGGATCATGAAACTTCATAGGTACATTGATCATGACTCGCAGATGACCCCTATTGATTTTCAGGTCACTAGGTCAAAGGTCAAGGTCACGGTGACTCAACACAGTAAAATGGTTTCCGGATGATAACTCAAGAACGCTTAAATCTAGGATCATGAAACTTCATAGGTACATTGATCATGACTCGCAGATGACCCTTATTGATTTTCAGGTCACTAGGTCAAAGGTCAAGGTCACGGTGACCCAACGCAGTAAAATGGTTTAAGGATGATAACTCAAGAAAGCTTACACATAGGATCATCAAACTTCATAGGTACATTGATCATGACTGGCAGATGACTCCTATTAATTTTCAGGTCACTAGGTCAAAGGTCAAGGTCACGGTGACTTGAACCAGTCAAATGGTTTCCGGATGATGGCTCAACAACGCTTACGCCTAGGATCATGAAACTTCATAGGTACATTGATCATGACTCGCACATGACCCCTATTGATTTTCAGGTCACTAGGTCAAAGGTCAAGGTCACAGTGACAAAAAACATATTCACACAATGGCTGTTACTACAACTGACAGCCCATGAGGGGCATGCATGTTTTACAAACACAGTCTTCGAATGAGCCTATAAGCCCGAAGCCCGAGTCGATTCTTGGGCTTGTAGGTCGATCCTAAATGCTTATAAAATAGCCCTACCAGTCGATTAAATATTTGAGCGTATAAATTGTAAACAAACTGAAAAACTGAAACTTCTATGATCAATATCCTGATTTATACGCGTTTTTAAGAGGCATGATTTAATTCGCTATTTAAATGTCTTAAATGACATTATACATGTAAAAGAATGAACACATGCGGCCGCCATTTTTCTAAACTGTCATATAAAAATCCGGGTATGTTGCTATTTAAAGTAATGATGCAATTGACACCCAATCGAAATGAGGTTATTCAAACTGAACATGCGTAGACCACTTTCTGGGATGTTCGCGCATCGGGAACTTCGTAATGTTTTAAAATAATGACCAATCAAGAAGCGTATTTAATTTTAGAAGCGTTTTCCAAAAGTGTATTTATAATTCATGAACAATGGATGGAGCAATTTTTCAATAAAAATAAAAGAGTTTGTAAGGGATATTGTACGCATTCGGTTAAAAACAAATTGATCCTTATTACAGTTAGATTTCCATGTGTTTTAATCATTTATTCTTGCGTATTAGAAGACGTTTTTTTCAACAAATTATTAAAAATTGTAGTACTTTCGTTTATTCTGTAATCTCGTTCTGCTACATGACCTACTTTGCTACTTATGATCTGTTTACAAATATACAATACTTTTCACGGTTAACACATGCTTATTAAAACATCAGGAGTAAATCATTGTCACTTGGTAGATTGGGCAATTAAAACACCCAGTGGCATTTTGTTCTGCAGCCACATGCCGACAAGTCAGAAATTCACCGGCGATTTTCCTAGTAATAATACGATAATTATCTGTTATTTTAATAGCTTGATGTATTTTTCAAGTTCTTCAGATATTTTTTAAACATGATAATAATTCAATTTGCTTTAAAATAAAACCAAACACCGGTCAAACTGATTAATGGAATCATTTAATTTGAATGAGAACATGTGTAATAATAAAGTTACAATAAACAGCATAATTATCTGGTGCATTTTGTATAAAATGCATTTCAAAAGGAAACATAATATCCTTTATTACTGTAATCACATGCATCTGTTTTTACTAATGGAAGTAGATTTTCTGATTGTCAATAACTATTTTGGTGTTCCTGGCCAAAAAAGTCATAAAATTTATAATGACCTCTTCGGGCTATTGAACATGTCTTCGGGCTATTCAAAATTCCATTTGATAAGCCCAAAGGGCTATTTGGCTAAAATATTTAGCGTGAAGACTGCAAACAGCCCTTGTTTTACAAATATTTTGCGGAATATTTGTTGCTTTTGAGTATTTATGTTGCTTTAAAAGTTCTTATATAAGATGTCTATCGTATACACTATACAGGGCATAATGTTTGTCCAACATAATTATGATGGGCATGGAAGCAAATGCAGCAGTGATATTAAAATGGTGTGTGATAAAAGAGTTATCTTAGTTTTGACGCAGTATTACAAATAACCTGACTGTATATCCTGTCCTGAGACTTGATCACACTGTGTATTAGATATTGCATACATGAGGATTGCTTGAAATCCAAAGGACTTCCACAGTTTGTCAAATAGACGTACGACTGCAATTTTGGAGTGTAATTTACACCCTAATGTCCATTAATGGAAGCAGTGCTGCATGTAAATTCGTGGATTTAGGCCCTGAAGTGTGAAAATCATAGTATACATTTGGGCATTATGAAAGCCTATGATATGAGCACACACATGTGTGGGTTGCAAACAAGCACTTGCTTTAACCCATTTATGCCTAGCGTCTAGAAAAAAGGCCTTTAAAAAACGGCGTAGACCCAGATGAGACGCTGCATGATGCGGCGTCTCATCAGGGTCTGCGCTGTTTGCTTAAAGGAATTTCTGTAAGAAATATTCTAAATATACAAATAAGTATACTAGACATCCCTAATTTTGGAAATAAATTGATCTAATTTAGAAGGATCGGAGAGTCCACTAGGCATAAATGGGTTAATTCTCTAACAAACACCCATCTCAATTTGAAATTGTGGCCAAGTGCATTGCATGACTGTATGTTTGTAATATATGACTGAATAAAGTCTTCATCTTCATGGACAATTGATTACAAAATTTAAAAAATGTCACAACCCACTTACCATAGTGATTGTTCAACTGATAATAATTTATAATAACCACAGGGAAAAGTTTCTATAGTTTATAGACAAAAAATCGAAACTTTTCCCTGTGATAATAACCAGGTTTGTGGAATATTATTATTTATGAAATTCAAATACTCAATAATATCAATCAGTTCACAATAATTTTGCAAATGAAGTCACTGGGCGACAATTCAGGACAAATCTTTTACATGTATCAGTTATTTGGTAATTACACCAACACTCTAATTTACATGCATAAACTATTAGAGTCAATTAGAATGCTTAATTAGAAGTGCCTTAGGGAATATTTCGTGGTGTAAATAGACACCTATACATGCATGCAGATAGCACTGTAGTTTGTACTGCAACTGTGAAAGTATTCATGTCATGGATAGAGAAATATTTTGTGTTCACACTGGATTACACCATAATTCATAACATTAGGACATTGTCTTGTGCAGTTGTGTAAATAGATCAACAGAACTGGTGTTTATTTTCCCCATCTTGTAATATGATGCCTTTTCCCAGTTCTTGTTGATTGTTTTTGTTGTTGTTTATTCAGGTACTTGGTTTGTTACAAATATAGCACTGATCATGTTTTTAGACAGAACACGAGCAGGAATGTAAAATTGTGTCTCTGAAGAAACATAAATTGTATAGTGGTGAATATTGTAAAGGTGAATTGTGTGTAGTAAGAAAAATATACTGGGGATGGTTTATACTGGAGACAGTTAGATTGAAACCAATATGTGATATGTCTTGTTTTGATTGAGCAAGTTATGTATGTGCCTTTTTGGTGGTATAAGGTTTTTGAGTCATTATGTTGTATTTCTCTTGAATATTTAGATTTGCCTGTTTTTTTTTTGCTCTTGATCTTTGGAAGTCAATTAAAACGTTCTATTAGTAGAAAGTTAAAGGAGAAGTGATTTTAGCTTAAGCAGACCAGATGTGCACATTTGAAATGATACAGTTATAAAATAGAACTAAATTGAGATGCTGTAACAGTTATTGGTAAGAACACTATCAATAGCTTCAGTTGCTTTAAAACATTTTGAAACTTGCATGTTCACAGTTTTGCATAAGGTTATGATAAGTTCCTTCTTTAACAGGGAAACACAAGGTAAATTTACCCATCTTAATTTCCTTGTGAAAGTGTTTCGGCGTAAATGTCTTATAAAGATTTTTCCCTTACTCAAATGTTCAAGAAAATCCCTGCCAAACAAATGAATCCTACTACAAGTATTTTTTCTGCTTATTTGAGAGAAGTCACTGAAACATTGGCAACATAACCTCTTTGACATTATTGAGTTTAGTGTAAGGGATGTACACAGTTAGATATTGGGGAAGGCTCCACTTTTCTGTGCACAGTTGTTTGTATGACACATGCAAATTGTGGTCCTGTTAAATATACTTGTTATACCCCCACAAACAAAGTTAGGGGGGGTATATAGGAGTGAGCTTGTTGGTCGGTCTGTCGGTCGGTCAGTCTGTATTATAGTGTCCGCTCTCTAATTCAAGTTGTTTTCATCTGATCTTCACCAAACTTGGTCAGATGTTGTATCTTGATGATGTCTAGTTAAGGCATTGGTATCAGCTAAGAAAAATTTGGACCTGTATTGTTTGCTAACTGTGATTAAAGCTGATATTCATTTTGTTGCTTTTAAAGTAAACATTAAAAGATTGTACAGTACATGCAGCTGGTGTCTCTGCTACTCATTAGTTTTCAAATTTCATACATATAACAGGTAAAACTGAATATAAAGCATTGTTACTGTAACACATTGTATTCTTTGATTGATCTCTTATTATAAGAACTGCACCATGCATACTGGTGAGTGTGTTAAATGTGAAGGATTGGAAAGTATCTGATAGCATGCCAGGGTTTTTTGTTTACATTTTGATCACAAATACCAACCTTTGCTATATATATATAATTGCCGCTTTTATAGAGCATGATAGTTTTCTCTTGGGCCCATCACAAACTAAGGGGAGTCAATGAGCTGGAATCAAGCTAATTTCTAATCATGCATACAAGGTCATATTGTTATGGCCATTTAAAAAAAGGACGTTAGAAATTCCTGATTTTCTCTCTCTTTTCACAGGTAACTAGGAAGTTTTCTTCCATAGCCATTACATTCCTTTTACATTATCAGCGCAGATTGAGGAAGATTTCAATAATTAGATGTAGCTTTATGCATTTTCAGCTTGGCTGTTTTCGGAGAAAACCCGAGCTATTGTCATAGCCTGCTCGTCGACCGCTGTCCGCCGGCGTCGTGCTAATACCTTAACATTGCTTCTAAAATCAAAGTGCTTCCACCTACAGCTTTAAAACTTCATATGTAGATGCACCTTGATGAGTTCTACACGCCACACCCATTTTGGGTGACTAGGTCAAAGGTCAAGGTCACTGTGACCTAAAAAAAACAAAAAACATTCGGTCAAGCTTTCATTTATTCAAAACTGCACCCGCAGCCGAGCGTGGCACCTGTTATGCGGTGCTCTTGTTTAACAAATTAGAAGCAGAAAAGCATTGTTACTCTTTACCTTTACTGCGCACAAAGGCCTCATGGTGAGCCTATTTTATCCATTTGCTTGATATCGATACTTTAAAAAAATGGGCAAACTAATTTTTTTTGAAGCCTCAATTCCGCTGAACTGATAAAAACTTGGTCATTATGCAATGGTGTTGGTTCTAAATATGTAAACACGTCACCAAACAAGCCTTTTGTTGATTCTTGATCATCATCAGAGACTGACAACGTTGAAATTTCAAGCAGTAAGCCCATCTTGGGTTGGGGGAGAGAATGTTTACTTTCACCTTCCTTATACATGTTCCTATTAAAAATATGTTACTTATTGAAAGACTAACATTGTGCATGTGAGATGGGTAAAAAGCACTGACTTGTATTGTTTAGTTGTAAGATCTTTTAAATTAAAAGGAAAAAATAAATAAATTTACTTACAGTCTTATCTGGTACCTTTCAGTCCTAACTAATTGACGCCAATATATTTATTGTCTGCGGGTGCATGTTTGGTTTCGTCAAAATGAAAGTTAGTGTTACCATAGAAATGAAGAAAAAAACGGATATTGATGACTTTTGGAAAACTGGAAACTTTAATGGGGTTTGTATTAGTTTAAATTTTACCCCTTTGATGTTAATTATGACCCATATGGCACCCATTGAACCTATTTAAATAAAATATAGTTTTTTATATACAGGTCTACCCTTTAAAAATACTCTTTAAAATTTAAGTATCACACTATATTAACAAATGGGTAAGGGTTGTACCCATGAAATATCTCTAGACCAAAGAAAATAACTTCCTTGAAAGCAAAAAAATCCCTATGAGCATATGAAAACCTTATAAGCCCCTTTGGCTTCAATCAATGGAATTGTATATCTTAAATAGACTGTGGCAGATGTTAAATATTCCTTCATATTTACATTACAATTATTCAGCAGGCTGTTGTAAAGGGTGGGGAAAGGTAGGGGAGGGGGGGTATTTCACTCATGGTAACTACCTGCTGCCAACAGACTCACTAAGGTTCCAGCATTGAGCGATAATCAACTGTATCTGTGACAGAAATGTTAAGCAAATGCTACAGTATGGTGTGCAACCCTCGCAATATTGGCATCATATATTCTCGATGTCTGGAATAAGCATGCCACAAAGTGATTTGTGAGGATTTGATGACTTAATCATGATTGGAAGATTTAAGAAGTAAATTTTAAGTGAAAAGTTGAACTGTTTTGTGAGGATACTTGACAGTACCTTCACTTGCACTTGGATAGAATTTCAAGGAGATAGTAAAGATTTTTATTTGTATTTTGTTTTGGTAGTTAGTATTAAAAAGGGCTTTGGATTTTCTGTGTTGCAGTTGTTGCCTACTGTACAGTTTTTTGCTGTTTTTTCTTTCTTACAACATGAACAGCTATTATGTATGTGGTATGTTTCGCTAAATATTCTTGGCAAATGTTTCTTGATTATTTGCGTGAAGCAGTTCTAGAGGTCTCTGTAAATGCATCTCTTTGTGTATTATTATAAACCTTTTGTATTCAGCAAAGTGTAGTAACAACTAAGCTAAGGACTTCAGCTGCTAAATGCCACAGAAATGCAACTGTTATGTATAGTTTGTTAATTTTGATTCTCATCTTAATGTATTTAATTAATTTCTTTAACCTTCAAGGTTTTTATTTTGTCTTTTGTTAACACAAACATGATATACATTAATGAAATTGTCTAATGTAATTAAGGAGGTATATTAATATTTGAACTATTACAACAAAGAGTTTATCTTTATCAGATATGTGTGCAACATAATTACTACACTGGTGTTTTTAATAAGTCTCCACCATCTGTAGACTGTATGTTCTTTCAAAGTTTTTTTGTCTCAGTACAATTATTTACCAGCAACAGTGTCACCTCAGGTTCTATTAATTCATACCAAAAAAAACTTATTATGCCCCCCTTTGAAGGAGAGGGGGTATATTGTTTTGCACATGTCGGTCGGTCCGTCCACCAAATGGTTTGCGGATGATAACTCAAGAATGCTTACGCCTAGGATCATGAAACTTCATAGGTACATTGATCATGACTCTCAGATGACCCCTATTGATTTTCAGGTCACTAGGTCAAAGGTCAAGGTTATGGTGACTAGAACCAGTAAAATGGTTTTCGGATGATAACTCAAGAACGCTTATGCCTAGGATCATGAAACTTCATAGGTACATTGATCATGACTCGCAGATAACCCGTTTAGATTTTCAGGTCACTAGGTCAAAGGTCACGGTGACTTGACACAGAAAAATGGTTTCCGTATGATAACACAAGAACGCTTACGCCTAGGATAATGAAACTTCATACATACATTGATCATGACTCACAGATGACCCCTATTGATTTTCAGGTCACTAGGTCAAAGCTAAGGTCAAGGTACAGTGACTCGAACCAGTAAAATGGTTTCTGGATAATAACTCAAGAACGCTTACGCCTAGGATCATGAAACTTCATAGGTACATTGATCATGACTCGCAGATGACCCCTATTGATTTTCAGGTCACTAGGTCAAAGGTCAAGGTAACGGTGACTTGACAGAGTAAAATGGTTTCTGGATGATAACTCAAGAAAGCTTACGCCTACGATCATAAAACTTCATAGGTACATTGATCCTGACTGGCAGATGACCCGTATTGATTTTCAGGTCACTAGGTCAAAGGTCAAGGTCACTGTGACTAGAACCAGTAAAATGGTTTCCGGATGATAACTCAAGAACGCTTACGCCTAGGATCATGAAACTTCATAGGTACATTGATTATGACTCGCAAATGACCCGTATTGATTTTCAGGTCACTAGGTCAAAAGTCAAGGTCACGGTGACTCAACACATAAAAATTGTTTCCGGATGATAACACAAGAACGCTTATGCCTAGGATCATGAAACTTCATAGGTACATTGATCATGACTTTCAGATGACCCCTATTGATTTTCAGGTCACTAGGTCAAAGGTCAAGGTCACAGTGACAAAAAACGTATTCACACAATGGCTGCCACTATAACTGAAAGCCCATATTGGGGGCATGCATGTTTTACAAACAGCCCTTGTTTTAACATGTATTTCAGTTGTTTTCTTTGCTACACAGTTGTATGCCTAATGTAAAACAATACAGGTGGTTTGGGCAATTTAATATCTTTTTGTCATGCAGCTAATTAGGTTGCACAACAACATAATATACGTATCATGGTGGCTATCAGTATTGTGTGAACATGCTGAAATATTTTCAAAAAGACTGAATTTGGAACTTAAGAGGAGTTGTTATCATGGATTAATACCAAATAACATTGTTCAATGAGCTCTAACTAATATTGGTTACAGTGAAATCTATTGTGTTTTAATTGATGAAATATTATTAATAATTAAGAAAGATTAATGAAGAATGTTTTCTGCGGGTTAGGTTGGGAACTACATGCATAGAACACATTTCTGTTGGTAACAACGTAGGGTGCTATCAAATATAATTTTGTATTGATCTCATTAGGGTATTCCCAGACAAATTCCACTGAATTCAGGTTTCCTTGTTATTTTTAGAAATTTTATGACCAACAAATATCCTTGTTAACTTGAATGGTGTGTCAGTTACAATCAGCCAATATAGCCTTGCAATGAAGTTTTATTTTGGCTTCTGTGTCTTGAATTCTGGGGATTGTTTTTCCTTCAAGACATTGTTTACCTGCTTAAATTGTCTCCTTCATTGCGTGACATTATATGATTTGGCATAATTTGGTTTGGGTTAAATTGGCTGAACGACAAGAATTTAAATGAAGGGTACAGAAATTTACTGGAATACTCATGTTTGTCACCAATTGCTTGACCTACATAAAGTTTAAATGGCTTTTGCAAATATAAGTGTTTATAATGTGTGCTGAAAGTTTTCAGTCTGTTCCTGGAGTAATTTGACTAAGAGTGCTGAAAATAAATCGTTTGTCTTCAGTGTTAAAAATAACAGAATATATTACATGTATAATAGGAAAGTAATTTGGTTGTAAGTCTTGATTGTCCAGTGCTTGTTTCAATGTTGGCAGGAGAACTTTGCCTATAAACTGATTAATGTGTTTGTAATAAAAACTAGTTTGAAACAGAGATGCCTCAATACAGTTTTGTTGACTAATGGAAAGTCACTTAAACTCAAATGTTTAGATTCAGGGCAGTAAGATAGTCATTCTGAATGACAGTTCTTCCACGTTTGACAGAAATTTTGTGTACTGAAACAATTGTGTACTGTGTAAAAATTTCAAATCAAAAGATTGAACAAAGTGAATTTTATTTACCTTGTGAACAATTTGATTGAATACTCGTTTAGCCATTCAGAAGAAAATACTTTGTTTGACTTTTGATTTGAGTTATTGCACAAAATTTCGAAATTAGAAAAGGGTGCTTATACAGTTTTTGTGTGAATTTGCTGTGGAAACATTCTGACCCAAATGGGCTGTGCAATGGTGCTCTAGGCATGGGCTCCCACCACCACAGGCACTGTTCACACTGCCATACATGCAGGGAACAAGGGCACAGTCACATGTTCGGGCCCATAAGTCACATGATCCCTGGGCACTGGCAGTCATGGATCAGTGCACAGATACAGACACCAGAGGAAACAGAGCGGGTCGCAAAGGTTTGTATGCAGTGAGAGACTTGGTCTATTGATATGAGCCACGTTCGGAGAAAACTGGGCTTAATGCATGTGCGTCAATTGTTGTCCCAGATTAGCTTGTTTTGACTGCACAGGCTAATCTGGGACGACACTTTACCCACATGCATTAAACCCAGTTTTCTCAGAACAAGACTCATATAGGACGTGCTTGTGCATAGTCCCTCTGGTGCTGTCAGTGAAATTACCAGGTTTGACAATTTGCAAGCAATTCTTATGTTTTTACTCTAGTCAAAGAAATTATGTTAAAAGTCGCCTGTTTGAAACCGACAATCAGAGTAAATCAGGTTGAGAATTTAAAAGGGCAGGGCTAGTGAGATTGTGCTGGTTACAATCATTGTAAGTGTCCGTATTCGGTTAGATTGGCCTAAATAAAATACAATAGAAACTTCACTTTTCATGTAATTTTTACCCAACTTAAACACTTACACAATTATGTACAATTAACTTATTACCATTCAGAAATAATCATGGTCAAACCATGTTTTAATCATGTTTTAAAAATTATTGTTCATGTTTGAAACATGTCAAGAAAACATGTTTAGTCATTTGTTTAACTATGATATAAACATATTGGAAACATTATTGATTACGTTTTAACATTGACAATATAACCAAAACATTTTTTATCATGGCCAACAAAGGCCGAGTTTATTTCATTATAAGGCTAAGATATGGCAATGAACTACTGCCATCAAACTGTTTCGACTATATTTATGCAACCATGATATACCGTAATTACTCTATGTTTTCGGACATTTAAAAATAATAAATTTTTTTCGTGTCCGAAAACTTAGATACAACAAATATTCACAAAATAGAGGTGTCCGAAAACTTAGAGTCGAAAATTGAAGTGTCCGAAAATAGCGTCCATTGTATCAACCACTACAGGTAATTGCACCCGCTTGTAAAATACCATGCCGTTAAGTATAAATTACAGTTATTTATGTTTGCACTGCCTTTTAAATAATTTTAATTGCTTAATTTATTTGACAGAAAGTTACTACAAGGTTGTACTTTGACCAACGAGTTCAAAGATGAGCATGTGATCTACCGATACTCTCTAGTATGAACCTGTAATTAACGCAATAAAAAAGAAAACTGTGAATTCTTTGTTATTTCCAATAGCTGTTGTCTAACACCTTCCATTGTTCGTAAAACTTGCAATAGGGTGCATCACACTTTGAAGCGTTTAGTATTTGTCACAGTCATTTTACTGAGAAGAGGTATTGCCATTGCGGCAGATAATTAAACTGTTAATTGGCACTACCCCTGGTAATTGTCATAACGCTTATGCTATCGGGCGAAACCATTGTTTTATACCGGTTTACAAGGTTATTTACCCAATAACGTAAATACAATGGTCCGTGGCCCTCAGGCATGCACCTGCCATGTTTTATGATGTTAATCTGGTTGTAAAACCCCATGACCGAAGTGTCATTAGATATCAAAAACAGTACCGATTTTTGGTAAAATAGCGCTGTAAAATATACTGTCCGAAAACTTAGAGACATTAATCATACATGCAATAATTTTTTAGGTCCAAAGCGGGACATTCCATAAAAAATTGTCGGGACATTTGACCAAAAAGCAGGACACCTAAAACGATTTATCATTCCACCTTTACTGTAGTCAGTATAGTACTAAAAAAACTCTTGATACTTTTATTCAAGACATAAAACATCTGATATGAAGCATGAAATCTAAAACCTAACAATAACAGTTTTATTAAATAAGACAATAGCAAACAACGAAGATAATATTCATCTTTCTTATAGTACAAAATCTGGAAAATTACGACAACAATACTCATTGTATTACTTTCAATGGCAAACATTAACGCAGGGGAGGCTATCCAGTACACTGAAAGTACCGGTTACAGTAATCTATCTACCGAACAGTTACATCAGCTTGACACGGAATGCGCGGAAAGATGGTTTTTAAGCATGTATCCATGCGCAGTTTTTTACTTGTCAATTGTCGCGGCTTAATTGGAGTACGGTCAAACTGTCATGCATAGCACCTCGTTGTTTTTAGCTTAATTGGAGTAGGGTCAAACTGTCATGCATAGCACCTCGTTGTTTTTATTACAATTACACCCAAATACACTAGACAGGATGGGTATCACTTATTGGACTGTTTGTTGCGATTTTGGTATATTGCACATTCGGATTATCCCGCTATTTTGGAACTAAACATTGAATGTAAAAGACTCATTAATGACGTAGAATTAATTTTACAAAACAATTGTTTTGTAAACCGTTTCAAACAAAGACAAAAACAAACACATTTTCAACATTTTTTTCATTATAATACAACTATCGATAGCAATAAGCGACCACTATCTTAAAGACCACCATGGTGTGAATGCCTGATAAAATCAATAATTAGCCAATAAATCGCTGATAAGGTGTCATAAACAACACTGGTACACACGAGAAGAAGGATCGGATTGTTAATTGGGGGCAATAAAGGGATTAGCGGTGGTAAGTATTAGCGAAACAGAGCTTGACTAGCGAATTTTATTGGGAACCTATAGACCTTACATCGTTTTTTACGAATGTCGGGACAAATCGTCTCATATCGGGACGCCGGGACAAAGGGCCCAAAAGCGGGACTGTCCCGCCGAGATCGGGACGTCTGGCATGTATGCATTAATTATGGACGAAAACTCGTGTGTCCGAAAATTAAGAGTCACGAAAAATTATTATTTTTGCTAAAAAAAGGGGTGTCCGAAAACTTAGAGTGTCCGAAAACATAGAGTAATTACGGTAGCCATGTTGGGAAAATGATCTGGTTTTGTAATTCACATACATAAATAGTAACCATGATGGTTGGAGCTAAATTCATCGCCTTGACAAAGGTGTTTTATATTCAAATCATAGATGAATCGGATTTGACCATGGTAAAAAAACTGCTTCGAACAAAAAACTAAGTTCTGACCTTGATATTGTTTTGTTTTTAAAACACTCTTAACTATATAATTGGTGATGATGCTGATGATGATGATAAGTTTGAACTTCCGATGATATTTAATGGTATGGGAAATGATCAAAACAATTTTTATTTAAAATAAAGGATTATGTTTATTTGCAATTGATTTGACTTTTTAAATGGCCATGTTTACATGGTTGACTATGATTATCACTGATGGACATGGTTGTGAACTTGCTTTAGTCATGAAGTGACCATGTTCCAGACAGGAAAGTTAGAACTGACTATGATGTTGAATGATATGAACATGATCTAAATGATGAAACAAAAGGATTACGTGTTTGTATTTTTGTGTGCTGTTGCTTTGACTTTGAAATGACTATTATCTAAATAATCCACATGCCTAACTACATGTATATTATTTGAATTCATGACTTAATGAGAATGTAGCATACTAATGTAAAATAGTTGATGTTGGTTCTAGCAATATAGGATTTTATGATGCATAACATGATTATGGATCTGACTTGGCATATTAATATACCATTTCCCGCTCAGTAGGAAAGTTAAAATGGCGATATGCAACCAGGAAACATGTAAACAACCAAAACCGGCTCATCAGACAGCTGTTTGCTGCTGATCAGTATGGTATGTGTTTGATATGAAGCCTTTAAAACTTGAATCTATCAAGTTGTTGTTGTCATCTGACAAGAAGCACAATAAAGCCAGATGAGTGTTGTTAATGAATTAATTTAAAGGCAATTAAAATGACAATTGATAACTGCTGATGATAGCATTAGCATATGTATGTAGCAGTAAACAAAACTTGTTCTGCTCTTCAATATCAACAGTCTTATTCCAAAGTATGCTTTCTTCATCTTTTTGGGAGAATTTTTTTTTATTTACTTCCTCATTGTGTGAATTGTATATCAGAATAAATAAATGATGTCCACACAGACAAGGAAGCACGGTCGGGTGAAATTGAAAACCAAGATAATGTAACAGGATTATTCTTGTGGACAGACATGATGTGTCAAAAAGAAATCAACTACATGTGATTTTTTTCTGTCATAGATTTGTTAATATGGTTGAATCAAGTTACAGTTTATTTCCATTATTTTGTTAATTAATATAACTCATATTTGGCAATTTAAAATGTATCTATTTGAAAGCTTGGTGTTTATAAAGTCATACATAATACTGATAAGATAATCCTTGTTTTGATTTCTATAAATATTTAAGTGAAGTTTAAATGATAAAAAAAAATCTTCCTCATTCCATATATAAATATATTACACCTCACAGATATTGGTTCTTCTACATCTACATGTATATGACCAGTTTCAGTCTGTAAAATGCGATAGAGAGTATATGGACCGGTCACTATTTTTTGTCTATGGACCTTTCGGGGTTACACACCACTATTTGTGCATTGTGTTGAAGCGTTTTATTGAACAGCATTAACACAACGAAATATTCACTTCCATTTTCTATTCTTCCATCCCTTTATCGAAACTTATTTTAAATCACACTATTTTATTGTATTCCTATCGAAGTTTACATTATGTATTATAAACACACAATCCCAAATATGTTTTGCATTCGTTCGATGCCTTTAACAAATAACTAACTGTTAAAAAAACACCACGTTCGACAACATCCAGCGAATTTAAAGCTCCAACTGGAATGTTTCGTCAGAGAAACTATGTCACACGATATACGTCATCGTTTGTGCATTCAGTTGCATGAAAAATAAAAGTGCGGAAAGCCGGTACAACACTGTACAATGATACCGGGGACACTCTTCGGTGTAATATAAGAAATAGTAAACTCCACTTCGGTCACAATGGCATTATAGTGACCAGCCAGGCAGTCAAAAACTGTATATGGACCTCAGCCAACGGCTTCGGTCTATATACTGTTTGTGGCTGCCTGGCTGGTCACTATAGTGTCATAGGGACCTCTCTGTCTGTCTATATACTGTTTGTGGCTGCCTGGCTGGTCACTATAATGTCATAGGGACCTCTCTGTCTGTCTATATACTGTTTGTGGCTGCCTGGTTGGTCACTATAATGTCATAGGAACCTCTCTGTCTGTCTATATACTGTTTGTGGCTGCCTGGTTGGTCACTATAATGTCATAGGGACCTCTCTGTCTGTCTATACACTGTTTGTGGCTGCCTGGCTGGTCACTATAATGTCATAGGGACCTCTCTGTCTGTCTATATACTGTTTGTGGCTGCCTGGTTGGTCACTATAATGTCATAGGGACATCTCTGTCTATATACTGTTTGTGGCTGCCTGGCTGGTCGCTATAATGTCATAGGGACCTCTCTTTCTGTCCATATACTGTTTGTGGCTGCCTTGCTGGTCACTATAATGTCATAGGGACCTCTCTGTCTATCTATATACTGTTTGTGGCTGCCTGGCTGGTCACTATAATGTCATAGGGACCTCTCTGTCTATATACGGTTTGTGGCTGCCTGGCTGGTCACTATAATGTCATAGGGACCTCTCTGTCTGTCTATATACTGTTTGTGGCTGCCTGGCTGGTCACTATAATGTCACAGTGACCTCTCTGTCTGTCTATATATGGTTTGTGACTGCCTGGCTGGTCACTATAATGTCATAGGGACCTCTCTGTCTATATACGGTTTGTGGCTGCCTGGCTGGTCACTATAATGTCATAGGGACCTCTCTGTCTGTCTATATACTGTTTGTGGCTGCCTGGCTGGTCACTATAATGTCATAGGGACCTCTCTGTCTGTCTATATACTGTTTGTGGCTGCCTGGCTGGTCACTATAATGTCATAGGGACCTCTCTGTCTGTCTATATACTGTTTGTGGCTGCCTGGCTGGTCACTATAATGTCATAGGGACCTCTCTGTCTGTCTATATACTGTTTGTGGCTGCCTGGCTGGTCACTATAATGTCATAGGGACCTCTCTGTCTGTCTATATACAGTTTGTGGCTGCCTGGCTGGTCACTATAATGTCATAGGGACCTCTCTATATACGGTTTGTGGCTGCCTGGCTGGTCACTATAATGCCATAGGGACCTCTCTGGTCTATATATGGTTTGTGGCTGCCTGGCTGGTCACTATAATGTCATAGGGACCTCTCTGTCTGTCTATATATGGTTTGTGGCTGCCTGGCTGGTCACTATAATGTCATAGGGACCTCTCTGTCTGTCTATATACTGTTTGTGGCTGCCTGGCTGGTCACTATAATGTCATAGGGACCTCTCTGTCTGTCTATATACTGTTTGTGGCTGCCTGGCTGGTCACTATAATGTCATAGGGACCTCTCTGTCTGTCTATATACTGTTTGTGGCTGCCTTGCTGGTCACTATAATGTCATAGGGACCTTTCTGTCTATATACAGTTTGTGGCTGCCTGGCTGGTCACTATAATGTCATAGGGACCTCTCTGTCTGTCTATATACTGTTTGTGGCTGTCTGGCTGGTCACTATAATGTCATAGGGACCTCTCTCTGTCTATATACGGTTTGTGGCTGCCTGGCTGGTCACTATAATGTCATAGGGACCTCTCTACATACGGTTTGTGGCTGCCTGGCTGGTCACTATAATGTCATAGGGACCTCTCTGTCTGTCTATATATGGTTTGTGGCTGCCTGGCTGGTCACTATAATGTCATAGGGACCTCTATGTCTGTCTATATATGGTTTGTGGCTGCCTGGTTGGTCACTATAATGTCATAGGGACCTCTCTGTCTGTCTATATACTGTTTGTGGCTGCCTGGTTGGTCACTATAATGTCATAGGGACCTCTCTGTCTGTCTATATATGGTTTTTGGCTGCCTGGCTGGTCACTATAATGTCATAGGGACCTCTCTGTCTGTCTATATATGGTTTGTGGCTGCCTGGCTGGTCACTATAATGTCATAGGGACCTCTCTGTCTGTCTATATATGGTTTGTAGCTGCCTGGCTGGTCACTTTAATGTCATAGAGACCTCTCTGTCTGTCTATATACTGTTTGTGGCTGCCTGGCTGGTCACTATAATGTCATAGGGACCTCTCTGTCTATATACTGTTTGTGGCTGCCTCAGGCTGGTCACTATAATGTCATAGGGACCTCTCTGTCTATATACTGTTTGTGGCTGCCTGGCTGGTCACTATAATGTCATTGGGACCTCTCTGTCTATATACGGTTTGTGGCTGCCTGTCTGGTCACTATAATGTCATAGGGACCTCTCTGTCTGTCTATATACGGTTTGTGGCTGCCTGGCTGGTCACTATAATGTTATAGGGACCTCTCTGTCTATCTATATACGGTTTGTGGCTGCCTGGCTGGTCACTATAATGTCATAGGGACCTCTCTGTTTATATACGGTTTGTGGCTGCCTGGCTGGTCACTATAATGTCATTGGGACCTCTCTGTCTGTCTATATACTGTTTGTGGCTGCCTGGCTGGTCACTATAATGTCATAGGGACCTCTCTCTCTATATATATACGGTTTGTGGCTGCCTGGCTGGTCACTATAATGTCATAGGGACCTCTCTGTCTGTCTATATACTGTTTGTGGCTGCCTGGCTGGTCACTATAATGTCATAGGGACCTCTCTCTCTGTCTATATACGGTTTGTGGCTGCCTGGCTGGTCACTATAATGTCATAGGGGCCTCTCTGTCTATATATGGTTTGTGGCTGCCTGGCTGGTCACTATAATGTCATAGGGACCTCTCTGTCTATATACGGTTTGTGGCTGCCTGGCTGGTCACTATAATGTCAAAGGGACCTCTCTGTCTATATATGGTTTGTGGCTGCCTGGCTGGTCGCTATAATGTCATATGGACCTCTCTGTCTATATATGGTTTGTGGCTGCCTGGCTGGTCACTATAATGTCATAGGGACCTCTCTGTCTGTCTATATACTGTTTGTGGCTGCCTGGCTGGTTACTATAATGTCATAGGGACCTCTCTGTCTGTCTATATACTGTTTGTGGCTGCCTGGCTGGTCACTATAATGTCATAGGGACCTCTCTGTCTATATACGGTTTGTGGCTGCCTGGCTGGTCACTATAATGTCATAGGGACCTCTCTGTCTATATACGGTTTGTGGCTGCCTGGCTGGTCACTATAATGTCAAAGGGACCTCTCTGTCTATATACGGTTTGTGGCTGCCTGGCTGGTCACTATAATGTCATAGGGACCTCTCTGTCTATATATGGTTTGTGGCTGCCTGGCTGGTCACTATAATGTCATAGGGACCTCTCTGTCTATATACAGTTTGTGGCTGCCTGGCTGGTCACTATAATGTCATAGGGACCTCTCATTCTGTCTATATACGGTTTGTGGCTGCCTGGCTGGTCACTATAATGTCATAGGGACCTCTCTGTCTGTCTATATACAGTTTGTGGCTGCCTGGCTGGTCACTATAATGTCATAGGGACCTCTCTCTCTGTCTATATACGGTTTGTGGCTGCCTGGCTGGTCACTATAATGTCATAGGGACCTCTCTGTCTATCTATATACGGTTTGTGGCTGCCTGGCTGGTCACAATAATGTCATAGGGACCTCTCTGTCTATATACGGTTTGTGGCTGCCTGGCTGGTCACTATAATGTCAAAGGGACCTCTCTGTCTATATACGGTTTGTGGCTGCCTGGCTGGTCACTATAATGTCATAGGGACCTCTCTGTCTATATACGGTTTGTGGCTGCCTGGCTGGTCACTATAATGTCAAAGGGACCTCTCTGTCTATATACGGTTTGTGGCTGCCTGGCTGGTCACTATAATGTCATAGGGACCTCTCTGTCTATATACGGTTTGTGGGTGCCTGGCTGGTCAATATAATGTCATAGGGACCTCTCTGTCTATATACGGTTTGTGGCTGCCTGGCTGGTCACTATAATGTCATAGGGACCTCTCTGTCTATATATGGTTTGTGGCTGCCTGGCTGGTCACTATAATGTCATAGGGACCTCTCTGTCTATATACAGTTTGTGGCTTCCTGGCTGGTCACTATAATGTCATAGGGACCTCTCTGTCTATATACGGTTTGTGGCTGCCTGGCTGGTCACTATAATGTCATAGGGACCTCTCTGTCTATATACGGTTTGTGGCTGCCTGGCTGGTCACTATAATGTCATAGGGACCTCTCTGTCTATATATGGTTTGTGGCTGCCTGGCTGGTCACTATAATGTCATAGGGACCTCTCTGTCTATATACGGTTTGTGGCTGCCTGGCTGGTCACAATAATGTCATAGGGACCTCTCTGTCTGTCTATATACGGTTTGTGGCTGCCTGGCTGGTCACTATAATGTCATAGGGACCTCTCTGTCTATATACGGTTTGTGGCTGCCTGGCTGGTCACTATAATGTCATAGGGACCTCTCTCTCTGTCTATATACGGTTTGTGGCTGCCTGGCTGGTCACTATAATGTCATAGGGACCTCTCTGTCTGTCTATATACGGTTTGTGGCTGCCTGGCTGGTCACTATAATGTCATAGGGACCTCTCTGTCTATATACGGTTTGTGGCTGCCTGGCTGGTCACTATAATGTCATAGGGACCTCTCTGTCTGTTTATATACGGTTTGTGGCTGCCTGGCTGGTCACTATAATGTCATAGGGACCTCTCTGTCTGTCTATATACTGTTTGTGGCTGCCTGGCTGGTCACTATAATGTCATAGGGACCTCTCTCTCTATATATATACGGTTTGTGGCTGCCTGGCTGGTCACTATAATGTCATAGGGACCTCTCTGTCTGTCTATATACTGTTTGTGGCTGCCTGGCTGGTCACTATAATGTCATAGGGACCTCTCTCTCTGTCTATATACGGTTTGTGGCTGCCTGGCTGGTCACTATAATGTCATAGGGGCCTCTCTGTCTATATATGGTTTGTGGCTGCCTGGCTGGTCACTATAATGTCATAGGGACATCTCTGTCTATATACGGTTTGTGGCTGCCTGGCTGGTCACTATAATGTCATAGGGACCTCTCTGTCTATATATGGTTTGTGGCTGCCTGGCTGGTCACTATAATGTCATATGGACCTCTCTGTCTATATATGGTTTGTGGCTGCCTGGCTGGTCACTATAATGTCATAGGGACCTCTCTGTCTGTCTATATACTGTTTGTGGCTGCCTGGCTGGTCACTATAATGTCATAGGGACCTCTCTGTCTGTCTATATACTGTTTGTGGCTGCCTGGCTGGTCACTATAATGTCATAGGGACCTCTCTGTCTATATACGGTTTGTGGCTGCCTGGCTGGTCACTATAATGTCATAGGGACCTCTCTGTCTATATACGGTTTGTGGCTGCCTGGCTGGTCACTATAATGTCAAAGGGACCTCTCTGTCTATATACGGTTTGTGGCTGCCTGGCTGGTCACTATAATGTCATAGGGACCTCTCTGTCTATATATGGTTTGTGGCTGCCTGGCTGGTCACTATAATGTCATAGGGACCTCTCTGTCTATATACAGTTTGTGGCTGCCTGGCTGGTCACTATAATGTCATAGGGACCTCTCATTCTGTCTATATACGGTTTGTGGCTGCCTGGCTGGTCACTATAATGTCATAGGGACCTCTCTGTCTGTCTATATACAGTTTGTGGCTGCCTGGCTGGTCACTATAATGTCATAGGGACCTCTCTCTCTGTCTATATACGGTTTGTGGCTGCCTGGCTGGTCACTATAATGTCATAGGGACCTCTCTGTCTATCTATATACGGTTTGTGGCTGCCTGGCTGGTCACAATAATGTCATAGGGACCTCTCTGTCTATATACGGTTTGTGGCTGCCTGGCTGGTCACTATAATGTCAAAGGGACCTCTCTGTCTATATACGGTTTGTGGCTGCCTGGCTGGTCACTATAATGTCATAGGGACCTCTCTGTCTATATACGGTTTGTGGCTGCCTGGCTGGTCACTATAATGTCAAAGGGACCTCTCTGTCTATATACGGTTTGTGGCTGCCTGGCTGGTCACTATAATGTCATAAAGACCTCTCTCTCTGTCTATATACGGTTTGTGGCTGCCTGGCTGGTCACTATAATGTCATAGGGACCTCTCTGTCTATATACGGTTTGTGACTGCCTGGCTGGTCACTATAATGTCATAGGGACCTCTCTGTCTATATACGGTTTGTGGCTGCCTGGCTGGTCACTATAATGTCAAAGGGACCTCTCTGTCTATATACGGTTTGTGGCTGCCTGGCTGGTCACTATAATGTCATAGGGACCTCTCTGTCTATATACGGTTTGTGGGTGCCTGGCTGGTCAATATAATGTCATAGGGACCTCTCTGTCTATATACGGTTTGTGGCTGCCTGGCTGGTCACTATAATGTCATAGGGACCTCTCTGTCTATATATGGTTTGTGGCTGCCTGGCTGGTCACTATAATGTCATAGGGACCTCTCTGTCTATATACAGTTTGTGGCTTCCTGGCTGGTCACTATAATGTCATAGGGACCTCTCTGTCTATATACGGTTTGTGGCTGCCTGGCTGGTCACTATAATGTCATAGGGACCTCTCTGTCTATATACGGTTTGTGGCTGCCTGGCTGGTCACTATAATGTCATAGGGACCTCTCTGTCTATATATGGTTTGTGGCTGCCTGGCTGGTCACTATAATGTCATAGGGACCTCTCTGTCTATATACGGTTTGTGGCTGCCTGGCTGGTCACAATAATGTCATAGGGACCTCTCTGTCTGTCTATATATGGTTTGTGGCTGCCTGGCTGGTCACTATAATGTCATAGGGACCTCTCTGTCTATATACGGTTTGTGGCTGCCTGGCTGGTCACTATAATGTCATAGGGACCTCTCTCTCTGTCTATATACGGTTTGTGGCTGCCTGGCTGGTCACTATAATGTCATAGGGACCTCTCTGTCTGTCTATATACGGTTTGTGGCTGCCTGGCTGGTCACTATAATGTCATAGGGACCTCTCTGTCTATATACGGTTTGTGGCTGCCTGGCTGGTCACTATAATGTCATAGGGACCTCTCTGTCTGTCTATATACGGTTTGTGGCTGCCTGGCTGGTCACTATAATGTCATAGGGACCTCTCTGTCTATATATGGTTTGTGGCTGCCTGGCTGGTCACTATAATGTCATAGGGACCTCTCTGTCTGTCTATATACGGTTTGTGGCTGCCTGGCTGGTCACTATAATGTCATAGGGACCTCTCTGGGGTTTACTTATTCTTAAATAATTTTTGCAGTCCTTTAATATATGTAACTTTTCAGAAGTAAGCTTGGATGATCCATATTTTTGCAGTCAAAATGTCATGGAGTGAGTTTTTGTTAATAATAAATTCTCAATTAGTAAGAATATATCAATATTCTTTAAAGCATTGAATAATAAAATAATACCAAAAGTGGGCTGACAATTGTGGTGCAAAACAATAATAATGGTAGTGCTTGCTTAATTGCCTATATTATTTAGTAAATTAACTCAACGCCCTTCAAAGTTCAAGGTTGAAGTTGAGGTTTCAGCAGGAGGTCAGAAGGCAATAGAAGAATGGTTCAGCTCTCAAGCATGGTTCAGCATTCTTCTTGTATGATTAAGATCTGCATTTAAATGTGAATCTAACTTTTGTTTATTTTCAGGGAGTCCTTGGTTTTGAAGAGCTGAAGAAGTACATGAGACAGGGGAATGAATTCTGTAAGGAGGTGGCCCTTCTTATACATGAAAGGTAATGTGCGGCTACTTCAACATCGTTATTTTACTATTTTTCATATTTTTGCTAAAATATGTTATTATTGCAAAATATTGTCATTGGGCATAGGTCATTGCTTTACGGAAGAGCTCAATTACATGGAAAACAAAAACACTTCAACACCGTTATTTCGAAGTCGTCGGGACCGTTAAAAAAACTTTGGATTAACGATAATTCCAAATAAACATTTTACAGAAGACTTCTTTGATTCTGTAAAAATAAAACATTGTAAAATTCGCATGGTTCGGTTACACGCTTACTTAAAAGCGTAAACTAGTCAGATAACAATAGATTTCACTTGTAACAAACGGAGGAATAAAACAAATCTTTTTCTTGTTTTTATTTTTGTCTAATTACAGAACATATAAAATATAACGAATAGAACAAATTATCAGACATACATATATATGAATACATTTTCGGAAATGAATTAACATTTTTTGTTACTTATACGCCATGTCTCTCTTAACTCCGGCGTTCGCACAGACGACAAAGGTGTAATTATCGGCTTTTGACGCGCCATGACAAAGGTGTGAAAATACACTCAGTAGTTTGCAGTTTTGACTTTGGATTAAAGATTGATAATTAGGTGCGAATTATAGTGTTGGGACCGACTGAATCACTTTGAAATAACGATTTCTTCCGTTTAACGAAGTTCGGATTAACAATGAAATTTTACATTAAACAAAGAAGACCCAAAATCAGGACCCGAAAAATACTTCGAAATAACGGTGACTTCGGATTATCGGTGTTCGAAATAATGGTGTTGAAGTGTATATATTTTTTCGTAACAATATATTCATCGAGCCATGAATGTATAAGTTAAGCTAAACAATGAAAATGTTAACTCTATAAAATGTTTAATAGAAAGCTAAACATTTTGTATATTATGTATCAAGCTATATGCATATAATGTATATGTCACAGTAAGCCCTGTATATGTCCGATTATACAGTGTATATGTCAACTAATACAGACACGGCGAAAGACAGGCGCAATATACAGGCCAGACTGGCCTTCGAGGAGAAAAAAATTACAGGCAATTAGTTTTCTGTAAAAGCTTTTTGAAACAAATAGTTTTTTCCCTCAAAACTATTTGTCAAAGAGTTTTTTACAATTTGATAAAAACTTACCTATATTTCGGGATGAGATGAGTTCTTTATTTTGCGCATTGATAATTCTCAGCAATAAATAATTCATTTAATTAAGTTGCTATAAATTCACATTTTCAATGATTGTTTGTTACTATTTATATATTTATATTGGCAAATCATGGATGATAATGAGTTATTTTGTTTCAAAGGCGCATTTCTCAATCAACGACATGCCAGTGGAATCATTTTTCCACAATGTTATTTGTATTAAAAACATGGAATCGACGCGGTGTTTTGAGCCATAATTTCAGAAGCTGTCACCACATGCCCTTTTAAGTCTGAGAGTATACGGTCCACATCGTCTTTTTTCGACAGTTTGGATCGCATAATGAATTTTAAAAAATTGGGTGTACATGAAATTTATGAAAGTTTCAGCATTTAGCAGCCTACAATATCCATAAATTTTTACGACGGAAGTAACCTTTAAAACCTAAAGACACTTTATATAGACACTTGCCCAAACAGGTGTCTATATAAGCTTACTACAAATATTACGGCTGACCTAAAGTTCACAATATACTAATTCAAATCAAAAGAGTGCGGAGGAAAACGGTACAACTAAAACAACTGAAAATTTATTGCAAATAGTTTTTCCATGTTCATGATCGTTTCTGTACGATTAATTTTTTTATTTCAATTCTTTTTGTGTCAAATTCAGATTGTGAAAACGATAAACTATCATTATCTGTTGCCCTTCACTTGTAAATTTCACGAAGTCAATTATAAGTATTTTAGCTTAGAGGGCATAGAGGCGTTGCAAAGTACATTCTTAAAGGGAATTGTAACACATGTTTTTTTCAATGAAGGGAAAAAATAGGGCAAGAAGCCTGATTCGGAAATAAATTGAGGGACCGTTAGTTTCAGTTGGGTAAAATATTAACGCATATACATTTATTCAGGTACGACACTTTCCGCTTTTATGACATTTTTCGTTTAAATGAAGTCTCTTCTTAGCAAAAATCCAGTTTAGGCGGAAAGTGTCGTCCCTGAATAGCCTGAGCGGACTGCACATGCTTATCAAGGACGACACTTTACCCACATGCATTATGCCCAGTTTTCTCAGAACACGACTCACCATATTCCAGTTCTTTGGTCAGTCACCTACAAGCAGTATTTGACCTGAATTGTTCACTGGTCATGTCATGAGGACCAGTGCTCAGGAATTTTATCCTGGACCTCATGCAATTTAACTTATTTGTCTCAAGACTGGAAAACTTTTGTGAAGACTAGTAATAACAAAATCTATTTAAAATTACTAGCAATAAAGAACACAATAGACACTGATCATTTGACAAATATATCACAATAATTGACAACAACAGAAATTTGATATACAATATCAGGATAAAATATAAAAATGAAATCTCAATATAAAACCAATAACATGATACCTCCTTAATATAATAAACAATTAAAATACAATAATACATTGTTTAAATAATAATTTAACAAGATTGTTGTACTTGCCAATATCAGTACATTGTACTATGTTGAATTCATACACACATAAATGCAGAAACAAAGTTTTGAAAAGCATATATGTGAAGCTCTACAATTTCTATATATGAAGCTCAGCAAAGCATAAATGTGAAGCTATAAATGTTATATATGTAGAGCTATATAATGTCTACTATATAGGAAGCTCTACAAAGCATATATATATATATATGAAAAGCTAATCAATTTTTCCCTTTCCCTATACAATGTGTGTCCCGTGTTACAGGGCTGATCTGGAGACCAAGTATCACAAGGGACTCGGTATCATAGCAGCCAAGCTCTCCAAGGTGGCACAAACCAGCATAGGGTACGCAGCAATACAACGTATTTACTTAAATTTCTTATAAAAATCTCATAGCTTATAAATGATTGTTGTGTGACTCATTCTGAGAAAATGGGATTTAATGCATGTGCATAAAGTTACATCCCAGATTAGCCTGTGCATTTTGCATCAGGGATGACACTTTCGGCTTTTATGGAATTTTCATTTAAAGAAGTCTCTTTTAAACAAAAATCCAGTTAAGGCAGAAAATGTCATCTCTGATTTGCCTGTGCAGTCTGCTAAGGCTAATCTGGGATGACACTTTACACACTTTACACTCATGCATTTAGCCCTGTTTTCTCAGAACAAGGATCAATAAATCCTTTATCAGACTGATTCAATGGGAGAAGATTTTTGTCTATATCTAGTTACTGATATATAAAACTGTTTTGTTCATATCTTAAGTATTTGAAAACATATACTGTAAAACCATTAAATTTCGTGTGATACGAATTTTCGTGGATTTCGTTGTTCCGCTGAACCACGAATTCAAGTACCAACGATTATTTTTACATTTTTAATCCGAAATTGGTCCTTTCCGAATGTCATTGCGGACATTCTTTATTATTTTCGGTTATCAGAGATATTTGATTGAGATATGCTAGGTAATACAATATGTTGTTTTCTTGATAAGTGTTTGGGTAATAATACTTTTTAAATCAAGCACGGAATTTATACTGTACATCAACGATTGTTCTCTTTTACGTGACGTCATCAAATCAACAGTTTGCAGATTTATCACATATGTGAATTAGTGCAAATTAAAATTAAAAGAGACAAAACGGTTTTCACACGTGTATTTTGGGGACCTTATTACTCAATTGTTACTACTAGGGGACCGATTGCGCTGAGAATTGCAAATATTGTCAAAACAACATTGATGGCAATTAGCGAGCGGGGACACACAAGATCGCCGCTTATTCGCTCTTATCGACAATTATCGGCAACACTTTCATGCTCCAGTGCACATTAATCACACGCCTTGCTGTCAACACACATTAGCAGATTATTCTTCGTTATTAGTGGTCATGTACGTAATTCCGGCCACTTTTGGGACTATTTAAGAAAACTCTTTAGTGTTAGGCAACTGCTTGAAACTAAACTTCACATATATAATCCTGGGTTCAAAACTCACCTAGCATGAACATTTAAATAGAATTAGATCAGTGAATGTTACTTAATGAACAGAAAATGATGACATGTAAACTATCCATTTTCGTAGGTTAAATGTACCTAAAAAATCGGCCACTTTTCAGTTTGATCTGCAGATAAAATTACAAAGCAATATCTTTAGACAAATGTCCTCAATTTCTGAGTATTAATCAATGTTTATACTATTAAAATTTTTGACTTGAAATTTAAAATAAATGCGAAATTATTATACCAGTTACTCCCCCTACCTATTTTAATAAATATAAACAATGGGCAACTGCTAATTCATAAAAAAATAATTGTTTTTAATGGGTTTAATCAATTTTTTCAAACAAAGCTAAAAAAGTGAAAACATTTTGTTTAAAAAGTTTACTTCAGTGTTGATTATTAGTAAACGCTTATATATAATTTTAAACATGTAATCTAGTAATATTCTTATCAAGGGAGGTAATTCATATATTAAAAAATTATATTTATGTTCTGATTTTTATGTTTTGAATATATTTTTTTGTACAATTAATCGGTAAAACTTTATTTAAAGTTTATTAGATAAAATAAAAATAATTTTGTCAAATATATATGTTTCTTATATGAATATAATTGTTGCAACTAAGAAGACATCACTTTCCCCACGAGCCAAATATTTCCTGCTATATTTGTGACATTTTAACACAAAAGTTTACAGTGATATGGTTCTTACATTTCCAAAATATTGAGAGTAGGGATGGTTTTCATGTTGATTTTTCTAAATAAAAACAAAAAATGTGCGTTAAGATCATGAAAATGATTTTACACAGGTGGCCGATTTTTTACGTACAGGCCGGAATTACGTACATGACCAGTACTCTGGTTGTTTTTAGAAAAGTTTAATTATTATGACTGTCAATCTTCCCCGAAAATTTGAAATCCACGAAATTACGTTTCAACGAATTAGTTGTTTTTTATTAAACCCTGAAATTTCATACCGATGAAATTCTATACGTTTACAGTAGCTTATTGACAAAATCAGATATGAAATATTGGTGTTACATAACATAAGTTTGAACTTAGTTTAAGTGAAACTATTTTAAGATTTTATGACCTTGTTAATGGAAATCCGGGCTTTAGACATATGAGTAATGTGTGGTCCCAGATTAGCATGTGCAGTCCACACATTTTCCCAGAACAAAGCTCATATTTAAAGATGTATGTAAGTTCCTACCACAGATAATCTGATCTCCGGATCCATGTTTCAGAACCCTGGGTGAGGGATGGAAAGCTGTTGCTGCAAGTATAGACACAGAGGCTGATCTCCACAGGTTGGTGACCTACTGGGGTTAAATGTGTCTTGTTCTGAGAAAATTGGGCTTAATGCATGTGCGTAAAGTGTCGTCCCAGATTAGCCTGTGCAGTCCGCACAGGCTAATCAGGGACGACACTTTCCGCCTAAACAAGATTTTCGGTAAAAAGGACTTCCTTTAAATGAAAAATACCATTAAAGCGGAAAGTGTCGTCCCTGATTAGCCTGTGCCCTGATTAGCCTGTGCGAACTGCACAGGCTAATCTGGGAAGACACTTTACGCACATGCATTTTTCCCAATTTTCACAGAACACGACACAAATGATCCAAGCTCTGGGAACATCGGGCTAACATCATGTCCCATCATGCTTACATCATGTTCCATCAGGCTTACATCATGTCCCATCAGGCTTACATCATGTTCCATCAGGCTTACATCATGTTCCATCAGGCTTACATTATGTCCCATCAGGCTTACATCATGTCCCATCAGGCTTACATCATGTCCCATCAGGCTTACATCATGTTCCATCAGGCTTACATCATGTTCCATCAGGCGTACATCATGTTCCATCAGGCTTACATCATGTCCCATCAGGCTTACATCATGTCCCATCAGCGACAACAATTTCAGCTTAAATGGATATTTTCGTTCAAAGGAAGTCTCTTTTTTTTTATATCCAGTTTAGGGTGAAAGTGTCATCCCGGATTAGCCTGTGTGGGCTTTCTTGGATGACACTTACCCATGTGCATGAAGTCTATTCTTCTCAGAAGGAGGGTAACACTTTGTGAGGAAATAACAACCAGCATGCAGGCCGTACACTGGTAAATTTTAAACTTGACGTGCTCAGATTATAACTTCCAAGTAAGTGGGTCTGTATCTATTTTTTGGTGGTTTCAGGAACCTTGCTACAGCGATGCTGGAAGAGATTGCTAAACCTCTGAAACACCTGGTAGCAGGACAGAAAGAGGCCAGACGACCAGTGAGTAGAGTGTGACCAGTCTTAACATACGAGTCTCACTGTGGGAAAACAGGGTGAAATGCATGTGCGTAAAGTGTCATCCCAGATTACATACATGCCATAAATTTTCAGACCAATTCCGGGACATTGAGCTAAATTTTCCGGGACTTTTGCCGATTTTCCGGGACATGTATACATATAGCGAAATAAATATATATATATAGACATATATGCATTTATGGCACGCATTTTTTTCACATTGTAAATTGAGTACATTACTAATAAATATGTTGTTAGCATCTAAATCGATTTTATGCATCGTTGATTATCACAGGCATTTCATTAATCTTTTCTAAGTGTATGATCTCCATCGTTAATTCGATCTTTTTTTGCCATATTTGCCTAGTCAAAATTTATTTTCGATTAAATGATGTAAGCGGCTGGTGCGCCTAGCAACGTTAAATCGTATAATATATCCGCCTAATAGGCGATTCGCATTTTGTTTAATTAGTATACGTTAGAATAATTGTTTCAATAATTAATTATCTTAAAGACGATAAAGTTACACGATGTTGTTTTTTTTGTTTTTTAAATTTAATATCGCGTAAAAATAAATGTTTTCATATACAAACTGTAACTGAACTATGCATGAAATGCACAATTTCCACGAGGACAGCATCGATGTTTTCATCAAAAGTCTCCGAAGTAACGATCCACGATTTAATCGTGGAGGAATACACAATAGGGACCGATTAGTGTGGCTTAACAAAGCCACTTAAACTATAGATTGATAGTGACACGGGGTTATTCACGCATGACTAATTCACAACCGCAAGAATCTTCAGATGTGTGAACAACTCCTTTGCCCTTACGCAGAGGGAAATTATAACGTAGTATATTAAAGCCAATTAACAACCACAATAAACAATGCGGCCTTTTCGGTTTGACTGCGAACGTGAGACAATCGATATGATAACAGGACCCCTGTTAATTGATCGATTTTGACACGTAGCGTAGTCTTCTATTCGGGTAGGCATTGTCATGTAGACGCTGCGAATTAGTGGGAACACCAACTCGAGGTGCAGTTAAGCATAAGATAAGGTACATGTATATATGGATTTTGTAAAATCCGGGACATTTGACAGATTTCCGGGACTGCGGGACACGTCCTTCGTTTCTGGGACAATCCCGGACAATCCGGGACGTATGGCATGTATGCAGATTAACCTGTGCAATCTGCACATGTTAGTCTGGGGTGACGCTTTCCTATGAAACTGGATTTCATTAGAAGATAATTATTTCCTTAATATGAAAATTTTAATTACAGCTTTAAGTGCAGACTGCACAGGCTAACCAGGGGAGCTTTAAGTGCAGACTGCACAGGCTAACCAGGGGTGAAACTATAAGCTCATGCATTTTGCCTGATTTTCCCAACTCATATTTTGTTTGATTTATAGTTGTGTATAATTCAATAGACAACGATTTGATTTTAGGTTCTGATTTCTGGGATAATAAATGTGGGAAACTTATTTTGATTCTTATATGATTGCAGTCACTGTTTTTCATGTCTAATTAACTGTCATTAATACCAATTATCACATTGAAAATCTTGAATTTAGTTCTGCTATGTCCTTGAATTTTACTGTATGACTTGAGTATGAACCCTGTTAAGATAGTTGCATTCAAATGATGATATGCTAGAAATGTTTTACCAAAATATGCTGTCACAATTAGAAATTATATGTATTAAAGATGATACAAGGATTCAACAGCCTTCTTGTTTAAATTTAAAGATAAAGAAAAATGAGTGTAAGCTTTTATCATTTCTTGCATAAGCACAGGGAATTTCTAGATTGCCTTATCGTCTTTTAAATAAAAAACAAATATTGACTTAACCAGACCCATGTGTATGAGTGTGGTGTTATGTGATAACCATATTAAACAAAGATGGGTTACTAAACAATGAAAAATATTTTATTAGCATTAAGAAGGAAGACAGTTTGGAGCAATCTTTTCTTTCCCATATTTAGAAATTTTATCCAAACAAGTGCCACTAACCAAACGTTCAGGTATTAGTTCTAAGCCCATTAAAGGATGCACACCTTTTTTTAGATTGAAGAACATGTTGAGAAGTCATTGAAGAGCTTGACGGAGAAACGAAATGATGAAATCAAGGTAAAAAATTTAATATTTAACTTTGTATTTGACATTTTTTTGCCCCCCCCCCCCCCCCCCGATCGAATGATCGGGAATATATTGTTTTTGGCCTGTCTGTCATTGTATGTGTCCAAAAACTTTAACCTTGGTCATAACTTTTGCAAAATTGAAGATAGCAACTTGATATTTGGCATGCATGTGTATCTCATAGAGCTGCACATTTTGAGTGGTGAAAGGTCAAGGTCAGCCTTCAAGGTCAAAGGTCAAATATATGGCTTCAAAGTGCAGTAGGGGGCATTGTTTTTCACAAACACAGCTCTTGTTTATCATGATTTTAGTTCTTAAGTTGTTGTTGAATGTGGCTTTTATGGAATATAGATTTTCATATGGACCCGAAAATTTTGTGCAAGTATTTGTGTGTGTGCACAGATTTATTTTATACTTATATAATTTTAATGGAAGTAGTATTGTTTTGCTGTCATAATTTTTTCTGACTTGAATGTTATTCATGGTGTGCTGTTTTCATGTTTTCAAGGCAAAGAAATCCGCATATGACACAGCCAAATCCCATGAAAAAGTAGAAGAACCGAAGAATATTAAAACAGACAAAGATGCAAATAAAGTAAGTTGCCTTTTCTGTATGACGACATTTATGCCTTAGTTACTTTGAAGTATGATATTTCATGTTCAGTGACTTATGCATAAGATGTTAACAGAAATGTTTGAGAAAACATAGATAAGGACATTTAAAAGATCAGTTTCCACACATAGTTATGGTTTCAGGTACCCTTGCATTAATTTTTTTTTCCTAATATTGCTATAGGAAAAAAATAAAGAAGATATTTAATGATTGAGCCATAAAAAACTAATGTTAATATGTTATAAATTGTGTTGCTTAAATGGTGTTCACATATAAAGTCATGTAAGTAAATCTGTTTTGAATAAGTAAGATTGACATATGTTTAGGATCTGATCAGGAGTTATTTTCTTTTGTTTTCCTATTTGAAACAAAATTGTCACCTCACTGTTTTTTAAAAGTGCCCTTTATATATTTTTAAAAATTCTACTTGATAATGAACATGACCATAATGTTTCATCTATTCTAACCACTAATTGAACATGAGTGACATTGTATTCAGACAGAGAAGAAGCAGAAGCAGGTGTTGGATCGACTGAGGAAGGCAGATAAGGCATACTGTGAATGCTGTGAGAAGGCAGAGGTTGCAAGGCAGGAGTGGGAGTTCACGGTGAATAAGGTGAGAGTTCATACTGTGAATGCTGTGAGAAGGCAGAGGTTGCAAGGCAGGAGTGGGAGTTCACGGTGAATAAGGTGAGAGTTCATACTGTGAATGCTGTGAGAAGGCAGAGGTTGCAAGGCAGGAGTGGGAGTTCATGGTGAATAAGGTGAGAGTTCATACTGTGAATGCTGTGAGAAGGCAGAGGTTGCAAGGCAGGAGTGGGAGTTCACGGTGAATAAGGTGAGAGTTCATACTGTGAATGCTTTGAGAAGGCAGAGGTTGCAAGGCAGGAGTGGGAGTTCACGGTGAATAAGGTGAGAGTTCATACTGTGAATGCTGTGAGAAGGCAGAGGTGGCAAGGCAGGAGTGGGAGTTCACAGTGAATAAGGTGAGAGTTCACTGTAAACAAGGTAAGTGTTCACTGTCAATTAAGTGACAGTAAATAGTGTGGTATGATAATGGGAATAAAAGAGAATAATGTGAGAGATCACAGAGAATACAGTGAGAATGCATACTGGATAAGGTTAAATTTTACATTTAATACAGTGTGAGTTCACATTCAGTAAGGTGAATGTTCTCATTTAGTAAGGTGAGTATGCACCTTTTATAAAGTGAGGCTAGAGTGAGAGTTTATCAAGTGAGGCTAGAGTGAGAGTTTATCAAGTGAGGCTAGAGTGAGATTTTATAAAGTGAGGGTAGATTGAGAGTTTATAAAGTGAGGCTAGAGTGAGGTTTTATAAAGTGAGGCTGGAGTAAGTATATAAAGTGAGGCTAGAGTGAGATTTTATCAAGTGAGGCTAGAGTGAGATTTTATGAAGTGAGGCTAGAGTGAGATTTTATCAAGTGAGGCTAGAGTGAGAATTTATCAAGTGAGGCTAGAGTGAGATTTTATCAAGTGAGGCTAGAGTGAGATTTTATAAAGTGAGGCTAGAGTGAGAGTATATAGAGTGAGGCTAGATTAAGATTTTATCAAGTGAGGCAAGAGTAAGAGTTCACTGTGGATAATGTGAGACAGGAGTGGCAGATGCCTGGGGATAAGGAGGAACTTGAATGGGAATTAAAGAAAATGAGGTGAGAGCTGACAGTGAAAAAGGTGAAGAGTTTACAGTGAAAATTATGATGCGGAAGTGGGATTTTAATCTTAAATAGTTGAGACAGAAGTTTGAGTTCACATTGAATACAGTGATTGTCCACTCTAAATAAGGGCAATGTTCTCTGTGACTAGGATGTGAATATGTAGTGTGTTCTTCGTGAACAGTTAGAAAATTATATTTAAATGAGCGGAGGTTTAACTGCCAATAATGTGAGACTAGAAAAGGCATGAAATAGTGAAAAAATAAGAAGGTTACATATATCAAGATGATTACACTTTTTAAGGATGTTCAATATTACTATTGTTAAATGAAGCTTTACCATTTATCATCTGTATTCTGCAAAGTTAACCATTAATCAGAATGAACTCATCTTATATCCTCAGTTTCTATTTCAGGCCAATGTGCAATTACAAACACTGGATGAGGAGCGAATATCCAAAATGAATGACTTCCTCAACCTGTATAACAGCCACCTGTCTGTACTGGGCCCCAGACTCTCACAGGTACCTACATAAGGTGTCTGATTGTGTTTGACTGGCACTTTAGTAATCTAGCACCAAAGTTTAGTGAATTTGTCTGTCATACACAAAACATTTTTGTGACCTTGCCCCAGATATTTTAGTGACCTGGCCCCTGGAATTAGTGACCCTACTTTATAAATTAGTGACCAGGCACCATTTATTTTAGTGACCTGGCCGAATTCATGACCTGGTCTCATTACCTGGTATATATATTTAACAGACCTGGCACCATCCATTTAATTGACCTGGCCCCATAAGTTTTAGAGTCCTTCTCACACACAGTTTTGTAACTTGGTCCCCCATATTTTAGTGACCGGGTTGAAATGTTTAAGTGACGAGGCCTTACACATTTTTGCCACGCTGTCTCATACATTTTATTAACCTGGCAGCTTATGCTTAAATGTACTACGAGTACGGAAAATATACTGAAATGTACCTGGGAATTCTAACGCTAAATTGGCAATTGTCGGCTAATTCTTTCAAATTAATTATGACATATTTATTTCAATATGTTGTAAAATGGTCTTTATTTTATCAAAACTCCTACTCAATAATGCATGTTGAGACAGGTTTTGTTCTAAGAGAATTTTGTTTCGTATTCTGTAGCCCATTTTACGATAACCGATTTTGGGCGTGAACAAAACTCTGGAACAGTCTAACATTTCGGCGTATGTGTAAGTATATTTTTCGTACCTGGGGCACATTTAAGCAGTACCCAAGCCGACAATAACCAATTGAGTATGAATTTCTAGTATTTCTCATGACTTGTCCTGCTTTCTTTATAATTTATATGATCTTGCTTATCAAACAATTTTTAGTCTTTCCCATTACTTGTCCTGCTTTCTTCTAGTGTTGTGACACATTAATTTGTTTTCCAGTGTTGTGACATGCTACTCTTTCTTGCAGTGTTGTGACATTCTACTTTTTCTTCCAGTGTTGTGACATTCTACTCTTTGTTCCAGTGTTTTGACATGCTACTCTTTCTTGCAGTGTTGTGACACCTTTCTCTTTCTTTCAGTGTTGTGACACTCTTCTCTTTCTTTCAGTGTTGTGGCACACTACTCTTTCTTCCAATGTTGTGGCACACTACTCTTTCTTCCATTGTGACAAGCTACAATATCTAACAGTGTTGTGACTCCTTTTTCATACAGTGCTGTGACACACTTTTCTTTCTTCCAGTGTTGTGACACACTTCTCTTTCTTTCAGTGTTGTGACACACTTCTATTTCTTCCAGTGTTGTGACTTGCCTTTCTTTCTTCCAGTGTTGTGACATGCTACACCCTGTTCAAGTGTTGTGACACAATACTCTTCCAGTGTTGTGACACATTACTCTTTCTTCCAGTGTTGTGACACACTTCTGTCTTCCAGTTTTGTGACGGGCCTTTCTTTCTTCCATTGTTGTGACAAACTACTCTTTCTTCCAGTGTTGTGATACACTTCTCTGTCTTCCAGTGTTGTGACGGGCCTATCTTCCATTGTTGTGACAAACTGCTCTTTCTTTCAGTGTTGTGACAAACTTCTCTGTCTTCCAGTGTTGTGACGGGTTACTTCTTCCAGTGTTGTGACAAACTACTCTTTCTTGCAGTGTTGTTATACCCTACTAGTTATTCAGATGTTGTGACACAGCTCTTTCTTGCAGTGTTGTGACACACTTCTCTTTCTTACAGTGTTGTATTATGCATTTCTGTGTTTTGACAAACTACTCTTTCTTCCAGTGTTGTGCCACACTACTTTTTCTTCCAGTCTTGTGACACACTACTTTATCTTCCAGTGTTGTGACACACTACTCTTTCTTCCAGTGTTGTGACAAGCTACTTTATCTTCCAGTGTTGTGACAAACTACTTTATTTTCCAGTGTTGTGACACACTACTTTATCTTCCAGTGTTGTGACACACTACTTTTTCTTCCAGTGTTGTGACACACTACTCAAGTCAGTACAGCAGGTGGATGTGTCCGGTGACATCAGTCTGGTTGCTAAGACAAAGGGCTCACAGACTGCCACTCCTGAACAAATGCTCATCGACTGCTATGTAAGCTGACATTTCATATATTGGCTCATCGACTGCTATGTAAGCTGACATTTGGTATATTGGCTTAACTATATAAGATCACTTATTCACAAACTTTCCCAGTTACAATTATTGTTATAAAATGTGATCAAGATGGTCTACAATCATAAAGAAGTACAGTACAGGGCACATATTCATCAAATGATACTTGGACTTACCTTTAAAAATAAAGAATGTTATTAAACCTGTAATGCGCTAAGTTTACTTGAAAGTCAAGTGCGCCAGTTAATACCTTCAATTGTATCATTCTTAATTAATAATAGGTTAATGATATAAGCACAAATTTTAACCAGGAAATATGCAATCTCTGAGGTATTTTTATTTAGTCATAGACTATTCTTTATTCTTAAGTTTAAAAATGGGTTGAAGAATATGTGCCCTGTTATTAATATCAATGACTTGTAAGTAATTTTGAAGAAATAATCGTAAATTGTTAGAATGATAAGCACAGTTTTCAATAAAGGAAAGCATAATCAGTTTATTAATGCTTGCATCTGGTGGGACTCCTATGGGTATCACTAGATGATTGCCTAGAGTGTAAATCACTCCACCTCCTGTGATAACACAATTTTTAAGTGTATTTGTATGCTGTATGTGTAATTCTAATGTTTAATGCAGAAACCCTACAAAAAGCATATATATGCTTAATTTTTTTATCAACCCATGAAATCAATAAAACCTAATGTCCCAGAAATAAAAATGATTTTACAGTATTTCTAAACCTCTTATTGAGTATTCAATATAAAAGCATTTGTTATTAGGGATTATTTGTGATGAATCTTTTGCTGTTATCATATAAGGAAACATTGTTGAAAGTATATGAGTCTTGTTCTGAGAAAACTGGGCATAATGCATGTGCGTCAAGTGTCGTCCCAGATAAGCCTGTGCAGTCTGCACAGGACAATCAGGGACGACACTTTCTGCGTTTATGGTATTTTTAGTTTCAAGGAAGTCCCTCCTTACCGAAAATCAATTATAGGCGGAAAGTGTCGTTCCTGATTAGCCTGTGCTTACTGCACAGGCTAATCTGGGACGACACTTTACGCACATGCATTATGCCCAGTTATCTCAGAACGCGACTCATTTTCTTTATAATAGGCAGAGGACTCTCAGTTTACAATGAAGAAGGAGCGGCGAAAGATGGCGTTACAGCACTACCTGTTACATATCAGACAGTCGATAGAGCGTGAACAGAAGGGCAGAGAAGGTAACTTTACCATACACCATGTTTTGACATCCGTACACTTCAATGTGGTGCTAAGTGTTCCCGGACAGCTTTCAGCACTATGTCTAGCAGCCAATTTTAGAGTCAGACACTTGATGTGAAATAAGTCTACTTTCAATTAATTTTAATACATTGTAATATGACATCAATGTCAGTAAATAATATTTAGACAGATGTTAGATTCTTTGATAAAAAATCAAAGCAATACATGTGATGCCACGATTTATTATGCAATAACAATAACAATTTAATTATTCCCCACAAAAGGCAAGAGGGATATAAAACTGATGTTCATCTGTGAGTCTGTCTATTACAAATTTTCAGGGCTATATCTTAACAACTATGTAGAACATGACACTTCATAGGTGAATAGCTATCAATAAGATGTGCCATGTGCAAGAACCATAATACTACCCTTTCTTAAATAAGAGTTATTGCCTTGTTTGTATGATGGCACTGGAATAAAGAGTAGCATATTACAATATTGCAAGAAAAAGGAGCATTTCACAACACTTGAAGAAAGAAAGGTGTGTAACAACACTAGAAGAAAGAGAGCGTGTGGAAATACAGAAAATAAAAAACATAGAAAATGTTTTGAATTTTGTATAATATTGATTTTCATTCCCCCTTTTGAAGAAAAGGGGGCATATAGTGATCGGACTGTCTGTCTGTCTGTTAGTCCGTCTGTCTGTCCGCCTGTCTGTCTGTCTGTCCGTCTTTCCGTCACATTTTACGTTTAGGTTTCGAAAAATGCTCATAACTACCTATGTCCCTTGAGATATAACCTTCATATTTGGTATGCATGTGTATATGGACAAGGCCTTTCCATAGGCACAATTTTTTTTAACCCTGTGACCTTTACCTTGAAGTTAGGGTCCACGTTTAGGTTTCGAAATCTGCATTTAGGTTTCGAAAAATGCTCATAACTTCTATGCCCCTTGAGATATAACCTTCATATTTGGTATGCATGTGTATATGGACAAGGCCTTTCCATACGCACACAAATTTCGACCCCTGTGACCTTGACCTTGAACTTAAGGTCCACGTTTAGGTTTCGAAATCTGCGTTTAGGTTTCGAAAAAAGCTCAAAACTTCTATCCAGCGTTTATAGGGGGCATAAGTCATCCTATGGTGACAGCTCTTGTTTTAATTACGCGTGATCACAAAAATGTACGTTTTTACTCATGGCTGTGTATTCATTCATCAAAATATCAAATTTTCAGATTGCATATGTATCAATATTGATATTCTACAGAAACCGCCAAATGTATTTTATACAATCCGAATCTCATACATGTCAAAAATATAATGGAAATGAATATGAATGGAAATGGGGTAATCATATTTCTTCATGCTAAACAAATTAGATTATTTAAAAAAAAACAATGTGATGGACATCAACAGCCAGCAAAGCTTCAAACAAGCCTGTGCATATGCACAGTCTGATTTGGAGCTATAATGTTTGCTAATGAGACCACGAAACCATGTGTTACCTAATTGCAGGCAGCAGAACTCCTTACCAGACTACACAGAGCTACGCTAGTTATACCTCCATTACCATTGGTAATGGGGGCTATATAGGAGTCACTTTGTCTGTCTGTCTGTCGGTCGGTCTGTCGGTCAGTCGGTCTGTCCCGAAATCTTGTCAGGGCAATAACTATGTTGTTCCTTATGAGATTTTAAAATCATATGGCACATTTTTTCACCATCATTGGACAGTGTGTCGCACGAAAGAATTACGTCGCTATCTCCAAGGTCAAGGTCACACTTGAGTTCAAAGGTCAAAAATGGCCATACATGAGCTTGTCAGGGCAATAACTATGTCGTTCATTGTGAGATTTTAAAATCATTTGGCACATTTTTTCACCATTATTGGACGGTGTGTCGCGCTAAACAATTATTTCGATATCTCCAAGGTCAAGGTCACACTTTGAGTTCAAAGGTAAAAAATTGCCATAAATGAGCTAACATTTTTTCACCATTATTGGACTGTGTGTCGCGCTAAAGAATTATGTCGATATCTCCAAGGCAGGGATCATATTATTTTCGGTTTTGTCGGTCCTAGACCGATTGGTGTCATGAAAGACCGATTGAAAATCCCAAACAGTCGGTCCGATTCTTTTTGCTATTAAAATTCCCATGTCATGAAATCGATAACTAGTACACAGTGTACATGCTAACACACCCTAATTACATTCTTATCTCGATAAGGTGTGATAAACCATTCGCTGCAGTCTTTAAACCGGTCAGGACCGGTTTATTGCACGTCAGACCAAGACTCTCAAACTTGTGAAGAGTGGATTAAAGACGCATCCGAAAAGACGCGTCTGAATGCACGCGCTGTAACTAAACAAAACATGCCGATACATTTTCCACCAGCGTAATAATCCGGTAATATAATTATAAAAGTCGCGGATCTGATCGACAGAACAGCCGAAAGTTATTTTTATGGGCGGAACTTCACATAAAATAGTACACAAGAAAAATAATATACATTGAATAAATCTTTAGTAAAACCGTGTTAGAATCGAAATAATTCGTGAACTTTATACTTTGTTGTTGAATAACTCACGACCGGAAAATTAGATGCGTGGTTTCAAATGATTTGCTCTCGTGATTAAATCCCTACGCATCTAAACTATCGGCCGTGGGTTATTTGACAACAAATTATTTATTAAATATTTGGTTGTTGTTGTCAGTAGCCAACCTACGCACAGACATTTGTTTGGTTTAGTGCATGTTTGTAAGCTATTATCGAGTCGACAACAATTTAAAACATCGGTATAGACTTACACAGATTAATAATATTGACAACGACGAAAAAAGTCTGATAAAACAGCACACTAAACAACAATGAAATACCAAATGATAAAACCAGTTGAGAAAACTCGTTCCGTTTAAAAAAAATGCCTAAGGGAATTTTACTTGTACATGTATTATACCACCTTTATGAATGGCAAAATCAATGGTATATATTTTAACGTAATTTGTCATTATTTCGGATTTACATTTTCGGATACTTTTTCCCATTTATATCCGGACCGATTGATGTTGCGGGAAAATATGATCCCTGCTCCAAGGTCAAGGTCACACTTTGAGTTCAAAGGTAAAAAATTGCCATAAATGAGCTTGTCTGGGCCATAACTTTGTCGTTCATTTTGAGATTTTCAAATCATTTGGCACATTTGTTCATTAACATTGGACGGTGTGTCGCGCTAAAGAATTATGTGAATATCTCCAAGGTCAAGGTCACACTGAGTTCAAAGGTAAAAAATGGCCATAAATGAGCTTGTCCGGGCCATAACGTTTTTGTGACATTTAAAAATTATTTGTTCCCCATCATTGGACAGTGTGTCGCACAAAAGAATTATGTCAATATTTCCAAGGTCAAGGTCACACTTTGAGTTCAAAGGTCCTAAATGATATTGGCATAATAATTTTTTAAAAATCGCCATAAATTAGATTCTCTTGTTTTGTGAAGACAGCATGCAAAATAGTCTGTGTCAATGCGGCACGTGGGGGTATATGTCACGTCTGTGACAAAGCTCTAGTTATATATGGCATAAGACCCATTTTTTTATGTGAATATATTATAATTAACATCCGGATATCCCCTATGAATTTTCCTTATTGTGAAATGGATTTCAGGTGTGGAGAAGTTAGTGGGGGTGTACAAAGAGAGACCAAACTTTGCAGACCAAGACGCCCAGGAAGATACCAGGCAGAGATTAACTCAGGTGAGTCTTGGATCTTGAGGAGATTTATTCACATAGTGCATAAATGTAGATTGAAGTCACTTAAATAGTTTTGGTCTTGAAGTAAATCACATTCAAGCTAGTATGTAAGATAAATGGGTGATTATGGAAGCTTGCTTTTCATCTACATGTATTCAATTAACAATGAGACTTTTTTGTCAGTTTGTTAAAACATTTTCGCTTACACATGCTAAGCTTTTATTTTATAAAAAACATAAGACATTGATGAAATGTTAAGAACAACAAAAAGAGGAGCTGTTAAACCCTTTCCTGCTCTGAGAGGCAAAGTGTAAATGGCTCTTTGCAATCAGTATAAAACCAGAACAGTTCCTTAGGGTTTGAAATGAAACTTTTAAAACTTGAATCCAGTAAGAACAGACTTAAATTTAATTTGATTTTCTAAGCGACTGCAAATGTGTCAAGGTATGTATCTGAGTGGTTAAGTGTTTAACCCTTTCTGGTATCAGGTGATATTCATGATGAACTTCTTGGAGGCTAACCACTACAAGATAGCCACCAGTCTGGCCAGTATTGATGGAGGCCACAAACCTGCGTTTAAGTTTTCCAAATACATAGAGCAGGCCCGAGACAAACAGGTGAGAGAGTGCCGTGTTCTGATAAAACTGGGTTGATGCATGTGAGTGTAGTGTAGCCTCTATGCAGTCCGCTCAGGCTAAACAGGGATGACGCTTTCCTTCATTACTGGAATTTTGCTAAGAAGTTATTTCCATTCAAACAAAGTATTCCATTAAAGCTGAAAGTGTGGTCCCTGATAAGCATTGTAGGGACTGCACAGGCTAATCTGGAATTACACTTAACACACATGAATTAACACAGTTTACCCAGAATAAGGCTCAATAGTGTGATGGTAAGCTACATGCTTTTTATTTCAGATCATTTATAGCATAAAAGTATGTTTTAAGTTAGTAGCAGGTGTTCAGTTGAGTTGTGCATTGCAAAAATGGGTCGTATGCCAGCAAAGTCTGGTCTGGAGCCACCCTGTCGGCTTGAAGTCACACAAGGTTTTGCAATCTCATTAGCGAAAGGGTTGTTTTTCACTATACTGCACAACTACTGGACGCACATGGCATAAGACTCATTTTAACATGATGAGGCTAATTTGGTTTCTTAATATTCAGTAAAAGAAAATGCTATGGATCTCTGCTTTTGTTTGTTTGTTTTTTTTTAGGTTTTTACTCTTTTCAACAGTATATCAGTCCTGTCAGTTAACCAACTAACTTTTTTCTTGGGTTTGCTGGTTTTACTATTACTAAGTACTCATTCATTTCACTGACAACTGCCCTACTTGATTCAGGGGTGGGAGAGATTGGTGGTGTAAAGGATTTCATGACAAATCCCTACACAAGTTTGGTGGTCATGCGGGGGATCCAAATCAAACATGCATTCCTCGTATTTGTAGTCCAGTGCTCTACCAACTGAGCTGTCTGTCTTTTACCTATAAATAAACTGCCACACTGTTTTTTACATTTTCTCGATCCGTTCGGGATAAGTTGATTAATGTAAGGGAACTGCACAGGGTATCTTTGGATGACATTTTAGGCACATGCATAAAGCCGTGTTTTCCCAGACCACGGCTTATTTCCTTAACCCCTGACCTTTGTTTCTTTCAGGGCATGCTGGTGAGTCTGTTAAAGCTGCCCCCCAACCTGGCCTCCGCAGGAGACTCTGGGTACGATGCCACCAGTGTCACACTGAGCTCCCTAGCAACCGTCGGCATGGATGATAATATCGGTATACATTTCACACATACAAAAGATAGACAAAAATAGTGGTACATTTTTCATGTGTACATGGGATTTTTATGACCCAGGGTCGAATGATCAGGGGTATATTCTTTTTGGCCTGTCTGTCTGTCTGCCATTGTGTGTGTCTGTTCAAAACTTTAACCTTTGTCATAACTATTACAATATTGAAGACAGCAACTTGATATTTGGCATGCATGTGTATCTCATGGAGCTGCACATTTTAAGTGGTGAAAGGTCAATGTCATGCTTCAAGGTCAAAGGTCAAATATATGACTTCAAAGCGGTGCAGTAGGGTGCATTGTGTTTCATAAACACAGCTCTTGTTAATGTAAAATCTATAAAAATCCACGTTCTGTCATTAAGAGTTATGCATTGTAATGCTGAGCTCTGATTTTCAATATTCCCTCTATACATTCATAGTTCATGTAATTGCTAAGATTCCTAAATGATGACTGGCTTTTTTTCCATGATTAAAATGGGGAAATTCTTTCTTCTTAAGTCAAATTTCTTATAGTGGACAGGTGAGAACAGATCTAAGTCTTTGAAAAGGATCCCAGTCAAATATTAAGAAAAATTAAATTCATTTTCTGAAAAGTGAAAAGCATTGCATTGGTTGATGATTTGCAAAGTTGAATATTCTGTGTTTGTATTATATATGTAGTAATGCATTTGTATTATATATGTGTAATGTGTATCACAACCACATATTAATTAGACTAGAATAAACCAAGAAATAGCTCAACAGTTGTTATAGAAATGGACATTTTAGTTTGTGAATTCATGCTGCAATGTCTTTCATTATATGTGCCTTGCTCTTTAACCCTTTGCATGCTGGGAAATTTGTCGTCTGCTAAAATGTCATTTGCTGAATTTCTTAAATTAGCATTTTCTTTGATTTTTTTTCAAAGAATACTATCAGAATAGCAAACAGTTTGGATCCTGATGAGAAGCCACGTTCTGTGGCATCTCATCTGGATCCAAACTGTTTGCAAAGGTCTTCAAAATCCGGTTCCAGCACTGGAAGAGTTAATGCATGTGCATAAAGTGTCATTCCAGCTAAGCCTGTGCAGTCTTCATAGGCTAATCAGGGATGTTACTTTCCATTTTTATTGTAATTTTTGTTTAAAGGAAGACTCCATATGAAAATTCAGTTTAGGCGGTCCCTGATTAGCCTGTGCGGACTTCTTAAGCTTATCTGGGACAACACTTTAGGACCATGAATAAAACCTGTTTTCTGAGAGCGTTATTCCTATGTTTCAGATGATGATGAGTTTGATGACCCTCCCTCACCTACTGGGATGCTGGGGAGATGCAGGGCCATTTTCGACTATCAGGCAGTTGAACATGGGGACCTCGCCATTCACACAGGTAGGGCTTACTTGAAGCAATATATCTGTTATTATACCTTCACAAGTAGTCCCTCTGTTGGTTGGTTGGTCCGGCTTCAAAAGTTTTATAAGTTAACTACTTCCACATTTCTCAAGAAATTAATTTGAAACTTAAAATATATTATCACCATGAAGAATAGATGTACAATTTATTTATTATACACAATGTTCACACACAGTGATCCTCTTATTTTGTTACTGCTTTTGAAATGTATGCATCGTATGCTTGTAAATACTTGCATAAGTATGCTATCGCAGGGAGGAGCTATGTACATGTGTATGTTTCGGCAGTCTGTAGGTGCAGTTATTTGTCATCATAAAATCATATACATTTGTGGAGTTAACTTCTTCCACACTTATAAATCAATTGAATTGAAACCTGAAACATGTCATTTCCATAAAGTGTAGATGTGCAACAATAAAACAAAAATGAAATTTGTACCAGAATAAATGTATATTTTGAAAGGGAAAATGCTTGCAAAGTGGTTATTTAAAGCTTTAGTGCACAATGCTTTAAGGTGTTAAAACATGGTCACAAACAGTACACACCATACCATGTTAAATTTCAGTCATGCAGGGGTTCTGAAATATTTTAAGAGTCTACTTGTCCACGGACAAGTTGGACCCACAAATTCACTTGCTGTATCAAAGAAGTACTTGTCCGTACTTTGAAGATGAATAAAGGAAAAGATCATTACTAATTATGCAAATATTACAAACATACACGTTTGTTAACTTCTATTTATAATATTTTTGCAAACACCGGCAACTTTTTCAGGCTAAGGGAAATCAATTAGCCAAGACTCAACAAATTCTCATTTCCGCTTGGCGTCGTTGGCTTTATCATATTCATACTTGGTTTTTCTTTTCTTCTTCGATGCAAAACTGATTTTATCATTGGTCTGATTCTCATCATGGCTTGACATTGAAGTGGTTTTATTAAAAAAACACTAATGTTTGCTGCATGTCAGTAGAACATGTATGCGGCGATTTGCTACATACGAAACATGTTATCTTATGCGTGGTTGACTGCTGCTATACACATGTGTGCTGGTTTCTCTACAAATAATGTTATCTTATGAGTGATTGGCTGTTGCTATATACGCCTGGACTGGTTTACTACATTAAATAATTATTATCGGAAAATGCCCTACCTTGCAGTTGCGCCAGTCCGCAGATTAATCATTAGCTACTTACATAAACTTTCGTTTTTGATTTTCGGAAAATGTAGTAGTTTAGTTCTCCAAAAATGTTGACCACAGAAAGTTTACTTGTCCCTGGACAAGCCAGCTTTGAAAAACTGCTTGTCCGGAAGGGGAAATTGATGACTCGGACAACTCGGACAGGTTATTTCAGAACCCCTGTCATGTGATATTGATCATTAACCCTTAACCACTTAGATACGTATACATGTATTTTGACATTTGTAGTCCCTTAGAAATTTAATTTTAATTAAAGACCTTTCTTACTAGATTCAAGTTTTCAAGGCTTCATTTCCAACCCTTAGATACTGATCAGCAGCAAACAGCATAGAAACTGATAAGACTGCGAGTTACTTGCAGGCTGTTCTTGTTTTATGCTTTTGCACATAGCCATTTTCACTTTGCTTGTGAGTGGGCAAGGGTTAATCTTATGTTTCCCAATATGCTTTAGATGACATCATCAACATCACAGAGAAGCTTGGAACTATTATTATATTTACCTTGACATTAACTACATGTTTCACAATGGTTTAGATGACATCATCAACATCACAGAGAAGCTTGACACTATTATTATATTTACCTTGACATTAACTACATGTTTCACAATGCTTTAGGTGACATCATCAACATCACAGAGAAGCTTGGAACTATTATCATATTTACCTTGACATTAACTACATGTTTCACAATGCTGTAGGTGACATCATAAACATCACAGAGAAGCTTGGAACTATTATTATATTTACCTTGACATTAACTACATGTTTCACAATGCTGTAGGTGACATCATGAACATCACTGAGAAGCTTGGACCTATTATTATATTTACCTTGACATTAACTACATGTTTCACAATGCTGTAGGTGACATCATCAACATCACAGAGAAGCTTGGAACTATTATTATATTTACCTGGACATTAACTCCATGGTTCACAATGGTTTAGATGACATCATCAACATCACAGAGAAGCTTGACACTATTATTATATTTACCTTGACATTAACTACATGTTTCACAATGCTGTAGGTGACATCATAAACATCACAGAGAAGCTTGGAACTATTATTATATTTACCTTGACATTAACTCCATGTTTCACAATGCTGTAGGTGACATCATGAACATCACTGAGAAGCTTGGACCTATTATTATATTTACCTTGACATTAACTACATGTTTCACAATGCTGTAGGTGACATCATAAACATCACTGAGAAGCTTGGACCTATTATTATATTTACCTTGACATTAACTACATGTTTCACAATGCTGTAGGTGACATCATGAACATCACTGAGAAGCTTGAAACTATTATTATATTTACCTTGACATTAACTACATGTTTCACAATGCTGTAGGTGACATCATGAACATCACTGAGAAGCTTGGAACTATTATTATATTTACCTTGACATTAACTACATGTTTCACAATGCTGTAGGTGACATCATCAACATCACTGAGAAGCTTGGACCTATAATTATATTTACCTTGACATTAACTACATGTTTCACAATGCTGTAGGTGACATCATGAACATCACTGAGAAGCTTGGACCTATTATTATATTTACCTTGACATTAACTACATGTTTCACAATGCTGTAGGTGACATCATAAACATCACAGAGAAGCTTGGAACTATTATTATATTTACCTTGACATTAACTCCATGTTTCACAATGCTGTAGGTGACATCATGAACATCACTGAGAAGCTTGGACCTATTATTATATTTACCTTGACATTAACTACATGTTTCACAATGCTGTAGGTGACATCATGAACATCACAGAGAAGCTTGGAACTATTATTATATTTACCTTGACATTAACTACATGTTTCACAATGCTGTAGGTGACATCATCAACATCACAGAGAAGCTTGGCAATGGCTGGTGGCAGGGTGAGTGTAACGGCAGGTCAGGTGTCTTCCCGGAGAGTTACGTGCAGGAGCTGTGAGCGAGGGTGACGGCAAAAAGGGCACAGAGGTCGCGAGTATAACTTCCACTTTTGTGTTCGAACATTGGAGTAGAACGGATAACGTCCCGTGGATTATCCAGCTGAACATTGTGATATTAGATATTTGTTAATGTCTACTGTGCAATTGCTGGTGAAACCATTCCTTGACCCAAAATAAAGTTGGGTAACAATGAAACTTATGTTATTAATAAATTGTGGTAATTTTTTATGTATTTAATAGGAAAAGTTAGCGACTACCAAGCTAGTTTCAACAAATAATCAAAACAGTGAAAAATCCTACAAACAAACAAACAAACAATAGTTTTATTATGCTCCCCCAATTTTTTGGGGGGGTAGCATATAGTTGCCGCTTCGTCTGTCCGTGTGTGTGTCCGTCCGTCCGTGCACAATTCTTGTCCGGGCTATTTCTCAGCAACTAATGACCAGAATTCAATGAAACTTTATGGGAAGCTTCAGTACCAAGAGGAGATGTGGATATTATCAGTGGGCTCTGGTCAGATGATAATTTACAGAGTAATGGCCCTTTGAAATTTTCCATTAACTGTACATATAGTGCAATTCTTGTCCCCCCAACTACTAGATGTTTCCTTTTATCTGAATATATAGTGCAATATTGTGACAAAAAACACTTTGGGGAGCATCACCTGTCTCCGACGGTTTCTTGTTATAGTTGTAGTTAGATTAAAGCAGTCTTTAAAGGGAAGAGTTTTCTTGATTTAAGTGTTAAGTCTTAGAAAAAGTTATTGAAAACATGCCCAGGGAGCTCTATTTAAAGGATTTTAATAGATTATTTGGTTCATACAACCCTTTATGTAAATATTGAATTCAGGTTACCTGAAGTGGAACTTTTAGATCAAATGTTATATCTGAAAGGATTGGTATAAGCAAATACACAATTATAAAACCGCAAGGTAACCATAAATTCTAGCTTGTAAAAGAGAGAAAGAATATGATAAATGAAACTACCACATACATTTAATAAATGATATGAATTAAGAAATCCATTTTATTTTAAATCAATACAAACCTAAAATATTGTAATGTTATTTTCTTGTGAACTCCTGTTGACAGTTCATGTTCTAAGTCTTAATAATTAATTGTTTCCTCAGTTATATCAAATAAAATGGGATCAAAAGATATAAGTAAAGCACTTGAATATCAATCTTTTGCAGTACTTGATCAAATACAGAACATAATAGGAAAAAGGAGATATTAAATAGTTCAAGGAAAATACATGGTGTTGTCTTAGAACACATAAAAGCATTGCTAAAAACTAATAGAACAAGAGCTTATGGGAAATATTTTCTTGTTTATAAGGATGTGGCCGCATTGTATCCAGTCCTTGTTTATCATGTATAGCACTCCTAGAGTTGTGTCACAGATATTGTAGTTTAGCATTCAATGATCAGAGTGTTTCATGTGCTTGTGTTCTTTTGATAAACTTGTTTTTTTTTGTTTTCAAATTGGTCTAACTGCCTCAGTGTAAACTTACTGCTAAACATTGCTTATGTTGTTTACCATTTTTACCATTAAAGCAATAACTTTCATTTCAATCCTATGTGTTACCATATGTATAATCTCTGTGGTTAGTATGCACCTGTCTATGTTACGGGAAGCGGACTACGACAACGAGCAAGGCCTGGTATAAGGGAGATAACCCTGGGTTATGGTTAGGTTAGGGTTAAGGTTAAGGCTAACCTCACCCAAACCCGACCCCTTACCCTAACCCTCTTACCTCCCCATGCACTTTACAATACCAGGCCTCGCTCGTTGTCGTTGTCTGCTCCCCCTATGTTACACCCTGCTGAGTGGTAGCTGGGGGCACAAGCAGAACTTTGGACTTACAGTGAGTCGACAGGGGTGTCAATTTTCGTATTATTCTGCATTTCAGCTGACAAGGGTAGATTTTGAGATCAATGAAAATCCGTTTTTTTTTTGTTTTTTTTAGGGGGGGGGGAATTTTGTTTAAAAGGGCTATCAATTGAGAACAAAATTAATTGTTAAAGCTTCATTGTCTTTGCGCTTGATACTGATTTTGCCCGGTATTTTATTTATTTATTTCTGGCTAGCCAATGGAACAGACATGAACGATAACTGACGGAAAATCGTCACTACTTTCCGAAATTCTTAAAAGTAAAACGTTTCACATGTCCACCATCATGAAATAGTCTAAGTGATTGATAAGAAAAGTAAAGCAGTTCAAAAGCATATTTTAAAGCAATATGTTAACCAAATTATGTATTGATTACATATTTGCTAGGTAAATGGTTTTCATTTTTTGGCATTCAAATGGTAAGCACATTTTATATCATGTGCAAAATACACAGGTTTTATGGATTGTTGTTTTTGGATACAGCATTTGGCCGATTTAATTTATTTTTTTGATCCATTATAAACAAACCTATAATGATGAATACACATGCGGTGATGCAGAAGGTCTGATTAATTATATTTTAGATAGTGTTCACCAGAAATTGCAACTAGAAAAACTACAAAATAGCACAATTAGAGAGGGCTCGAGGGGGGCATTGCCCTTTATCTCCGTTGGGGACCTGCGATCCCAGAGGCCCGGCTTAATTTTCCGGATTTTCAATGGGGACAATTGTCACCCCTGGTCGATATGGGGAATGTTTGAAGGGGGAAACACTCTGGTTGGATTTTTACATCAGAAATATTGTCTGCTGCGCACTTTGAAACACACTCCTTTTATATAGATGTAAATGCTGACTGGACTCAAGGGTTTAGAATAGACCTTTAGGGTTGGGTAATAGACCACCGCTCCCTACAAGCCCCGCCCCCACTTGCTGACTGGACTCAGGGGTTCAGAATAGACCTTTAGGGTTGGGTAATAGACCACTGCTCCCTACAAGCCCCGCCCCCACTTGCTGACTGGACTCCGGGGTTCAGAATAAACCTTTAGGGTTGGGTAATAGACCACCACTCCCTGGAACTCAGGGGTTCAGAATAGACCTTAAGGGTCGGGTAATAGACCGTCAATCCTTACAAGCCTCACCCCCACATCAAAATGGAATAAAATCCCTTATTCCCCCCCCCCCCCCCCCCCCCCAAAAAATAATGTTTTAATCAATGTATAAAGGGATAAGAATTAAAGATATCAAAAGAACTGGATAGTTGTGTTACAGCGTCTGTGTGGAGAGATATCAGTATCATTTTTAGCTCGGCTGTTTTCGGAGAAAACTCGAGGCATTGTCATAGCCAGCTCGCCGTCCGCCGTAGGCGTCGTGCTAAAACCTTAACATTGGCACTAAAATCAAAGTGCTTCCACCTACAACTTTTAAACTTCATATGTAGATGCACCTTGATGAGTTCTACACGCCACACCCATTTTTGGGTCACTAGGTCAAAGGTCAAGGTCACTGTGACCTCTAAGAAAAAAAGAATTCTGACAAGCTTTCGCAGCCGATCGTGGCACCCGTCATACGGTGCTCTTGTTTTTATAATGTCATGCATTTAGTAGAGTAGAAACTTATGTACCTGGTTATTGTTCATGTTTTTTATATCATGTGCAATATATATACCTCTATGAAATTACCATTTGTTCTGTAGATGCAGTTTTTTTTTGGTGAACATTGTGTTTATTAAGGTTAACGTTTTCATTCTGCTTCCATTGTATAAACAGATCTGCAGCATGTTATTACAGGTTGTGCATTTTACATTGTGACAACAAATTAATTTTTCTATGAAATTTGAAGATACATTGTAAAAAGTTTCACATAAAGGTCAGGTTATTTTTACTAAAATAAAAATAAATGAGGCTTATCAAGGACAACACTTTCCACTTTTTATGGTATTTTTTGTATTAAAGAAGTCTCTGAGCAAAAATTCAGTTTTGGCAGAAAGTTTTGTCCCTGATTAGCCTATACATTCCTCACTTTACACAGATGCATTAAACCCCATTTTCACAGAACGAGTCTAAATTATTTTGCCCAATAGCACAATTTGTATGCATTATTGCCTTTGTATTGATGATCAGGTCTGAATGGCTGTTTCCACTTCATCCGATAGTTGATGTTTAGAGATGATAAAGGGAAGTTTAAATAGACCAAGGGCTTTACCTGAGCACGCTTATTAACAAATATAATCATGTTAAATTTTCAGGACTTATGCATTTTAAACATATTTATGTTGTGTTTCTCACGTACTGTAGATATTATTGTTAATGGGATATTTTATATGATTGTTATATATATAATTTACAATGGTTTAGGCTCGTGTTACTGCTTTGTACAACACACTTACTGAATTTTGGCATTCATTGTTTTTTTTACTGCCCATGTTGAGGTAAAGTCTTATGTCTGAGTTAATATCATATGAGACAAGGGGCCAAGTTGTTATAACATTGTGTATTACTCTATTATAACTAACAGGAAGTTAGATATTAGCCCCTTTTCCAATATTTATATGGTTATTGATACAATTTTGTTTAAATAATCCCCTTTTAATTTGTTAAAATATCCCACAAACATTGGTCCCTTCAAAAGCGTTGATGTATGCATTGTAGTCATGCACAACATTATCTGATTACATGGTTAACTGTAGGGACCTGTCTCGTCAAAGATCTTGCAGCACAATTTAAGTTACAACTTTCTAGTTCAAAACAAAGACCATAATGATCAATTTGTTTATACACACAAAACAAACATGGATTTAATTTGATTTCCTGAAATGCTTTCAGACAGAAGTTGTCTCTAGTGTCGTGGAATCCATCAATATAGTCAATGCATATCAATTGCACTTCTTAAATTTGTATGCCCCCGGATCGCGGGCATATTGTTTTTGGCCTCTGTCATTCTGTCCGAAAACTTAAACCTTGGTTAAAGTTTTGCGATAACTTTTGCAATATTGAAGAGAGCAACTTGATATTTGCATGCATGTGTATCTCATCATGAAGCTGCACATATTGAGTGGTGAAAGGTAAAGGTCATCCTTCAAGGTCAAAAGTAAAAAAAATACAATTCAAGGGAAGTAATAAGCTTTAAAAGGGAGATAATTTCTAAACCTGCCAAATGATATATTGAAATTTTATTTCAAAGCGGCGCAATAGGGGGCATTGTGTTTCTGACAAACACATCTCTTGTTTATTATAAATTAAATATGTCATACAAAATTAATATGACTGGTCCGATTTCTTTTTGTATGTCATGGGCAGTATATTGTAGGGGTTGCTCTCCTTCTACTACAAATTAATGTCAACCAATTTCTGCTGAAAAGGGATACTTTAAGTTGTTAACAGTAGATTTTGTTTTATATGTATCAATGTATATAGCTTCTGTCAGATTTTTCTTTACTTTGGTAGATTTGATCTGATTAGGGTAGAGTTGGATAGGTTAGCTTGTAGAATGGTTGACAACTCAAAATTTGCATAATAAGCACAAATCCTGGTCCAGATAAATGTAAACAAATGAACTGAATAGAGTAACTTTACCCTTTCCCACTTGGAAGCAAAGTGAAAATGGCTATGTGCAAACAGCATAAAACCAGAACAGCCTGCGAGTATCTCACAGTCTGTTCAGGTTTTATGATGTTTGCTGCTCATGAGTATCTAAGGTTTTGAGATGAAAAAATTAATTGATTAAATGTAGCTTTCTAAGGGACTAAAAATGTGTGAAAATACATGTCTAAGTGGTAAAGGATTAACAGGTGGAACATTGACTGCTGAACTCTGTGGTTTGTATCTGTATAGTATATATTTGCATAGGCTTCAAGGCTTTAACTGGGCACTATTTCTTCATCTCATGTTCCATACAGTAATAAAAACATTATTTTACATGACGATCAAATGTGTTTTTTATTTCAAAATTAATTACTAGTGTTAGGTCCATACACAAATTATTTTACTATGAATGACAACTTGTACAAGAATATTTAAAATGTTACAGTTTTTTAATATTATTGATAAATATTGTAGCAATAAATATGCTATATATAATGCTTTTTAAAAGTTTGCAGCTCTTCATATTCATAAATTAGTAGTATATTATATTTATGCCCCCCTTCGAAGAAGAGGGGGTATATTGTTTTGCACATGTCTGTCGGTCGGTCCGTCTGTCGGTCCATTCACCAGATGGTTTCCGGATGATTACTCAAGAACGCTTAGGCCTAGGATCATGAAACTTCATAGGTACAATGATCATGACTGGCAGATGACCACTATTGATTTTCAGGTCACTAGGTCAAAGGTCAAGGTCACAGTGACTCGAAATATTAAAATGGTATCCGGATTATAACTCAATAATGCTTAGGCCTAAAATCATGAAACTTCATAGGTACATTGATCATGACTGGCAGATGACCCCTATTGATTTTCAGGTCACTAGGTCAAAGGTCAAGGTCACTGACTCAAAATAGTTAAATGGTTTCTGGATGATAACTCAAGAATGCTTACGCGTAAGATCATGAAACTTCATAGGTACATTGATCATGACTGGCAAATGACCCCTATTTATTTTCAGGTCACTAGGTCAATGGTCAAGGTCACCGTTACTCAAAACAGTAAAATGGTTTCCAGATGATAACTCAAGAATGCTTATGCCTAGGATCATGAAACTCATTGGTACATTGATCATGACTGGCAGATTACCCCTATTGATTTTCAGGTCACTAGGTCAAAGGTCAAGGTCACACTGACAAAAAACGTATTCACTCAATGGCTGCCACTACAACTGACAGCCCATATGGGGGCATGCATGTTTTACAAACAGCACTTGTTTGTTTTATAAATAGTGCAAATCAAATTTAAAAAATCTTAAACTTATTTCTATAAGTAAATATATAAAGACTTTATAAACTTATAAACTTCTTACAGTATTACTCAGGATTTGCTCAGCTTTGTTAAATGATGGATTAAGTATTTATTCTTGTATTGTATTGCTGATATAAATAACCAAACCGTTCAGACTGTCCCAAAATCAACCACAAAAAGACATTCTTAAGAGTAAATTTAGTGTTCTTTTTCAGTACGAGTTTTTGGAAGTTGAACTATGCATCATGATTAGGATTACGTTAGAACATTTGTCTTCATAAATCACATTATACTAGTAAGATGGACATGCTTACATGCTGCAAGGTTGCTAGTAAGGTTGATATTATATAATTATTTAATCTCATAAAGCCTTTCAATGCTGCCTATAATTCTACTTCATAATTATATTGTAATTTTATATTTGTATAATTCATTTTTACCATGTGGATAAGGACATGATTTATTCTTCTTTGTTGTATATTATAATTATTCTGTCACTTAATATATTTTCATGCTGAACCGTTTAAGAACACTCAATTATTTGATGTCATTTGTGCCTGTGATTATAATGTATAAACATGTGGAAATAATAAAATATTTCTATAATAATGGTACAAAATTTATTGAAAAATGAATCTATTGTATGTTGATATGTTCATGATCTGTGTAACTATTATTTTATTATATTATTGAAAAAATGTGTGTTTTGTTTATTGGTATATAGTTTTGTTCTTTTTAATATTTATAAATACCATGAATGGTCAGTGCAAAGCGGTTGGGGCATTATAGGAATGGAGTTTTTCTTTCTTTTTGCCCTTCACACTTTCATGTTTGCTCTATATCTCTTGACAGATCTTCATGAAACTTGCCACACATGTTAAAGGCCTTCAGACGCTATGCACTAGGCATAAGTCAGTCATCTGGCTCAAGATAATGGCCATATTCCTATGTCAGTTTGCAGTTGTCATGTTTGTGTCCACTCCTTACGGATATCTCCAATAGCCTTTAAAGGATTGTCTCCAAAATTGACCACCATTTTAAGGTTACTGTGACATGTGCAAAAAGCATGAGTCGGTCATGCAGGTACATGTCAAAGGTCATACTTAGGTCAAATGTTGGATTTTTATGCTCCACATATATTTATATGGGGAGCATATAGTTGCCAGTTTGTAGTTCCTTACATCCTTCCTTCCGTCACGCTTTTGTTACAGTTCCTTATAGTGCCTTCTATATTTTACCGATCACTTACATATTTGGCATGAAGGTACCTTGCATTGACCTCTACCTTTTGATGAGGTTTGACGTCACTGGGGTCAAGTCCACCAAGGCTAATAATAGATTTTCCGTCACACTTTTGTTACAGTTTCTCATAGCACCTTCAATATTTTACCGGTCTTTTACATATTTGGCATGTAGGTACCTTGCATGGACCTCTACCTTTTTAATAAGGTTTGATGTCACTGGGGTCGAGGTCATTGAGGCTAAAAATAGATTTTCTGTCACACTTTTGTAACAGTTTCTCATATCGCCTTCAATATTTTACCGATCTCTTATATATTTGGCATGTAGGTACCTTGCATGGACCTCTACCTTTTGATGAGGTTTGAGGTCACTGGGGTCAAGGTCAAGGTAACTGAGGCTAATAATAGATTTTGTCAAGGTCACACTTTGGTTACAGTTTCTCATAGCGCCTTCAATATTTGACCTATCTCTTATATATTTGGCATGTAGGTACCTTGCATGGAACTCTATCTTTTGATGAGGTCAAGGTCACTGAGGCTAATAATAGATTTTTTCAAGGTCACATTTTTTCCACACAACCCATGTTTCGACAAAGCATCATTTGGAGCATCCATCAGTTTTGCTGATATCCTTGTCTTTTTTTGTCCCCTACCAGCTTCAGAGGGGACTTATGGTTTGCGCTCTGTGTGTCTGTCTGTCTGTCTGTCTGTGAGTCTGTCTGTCTGTCACACTTTTCTGGATCCTGTGATAACTTTAAAAGTTCTAAATATTTTTTAATGAAACTTGAAACATGGATAGATGGCAATATGGACATTATCAACGTCATTTCCTTTTGTTCCTACGTCAAAAATTCTGGTTGCTATGGCAACAAATAGACTAGAAATACTGCTGAAAATGGTGGTTTTCTGGATCCTGCGATAACTTTAAAAGGTTTTAATATTTTTTCATGAAACTTGCAATACGGATAGATGGCAATATGGACATTATGCACGTCATTTCATTTTGTTCCAATGTCAAAAATTGTGGTTGCTATGGCAACCATTTTTTTTTTAATCTGAAAATGGTGGAATTTCTGGAGCCGGTAGGGGACCATATTGCTTGACAAAGCCTTGTTGTGTCTGCTCAACTGAAGACATCTTTCATATCAATTTAAGGGTTTTCATGAAGTTTAGCAACAATTTTAAGTTCTTTTAGATGATTTGCAGAGGGCATGAGTTAATCACACTGGTTCAAGGTCAAAGCCACCTTAAAAGGTCAAAGTTGGCCTTTATTGTTTTTTGCTTCTATATCTCCTATATGAGTATAACCATTGATGGATTTTCACAGAAAAAGTTAAAGACATTCAGAAGATATCCAGAATTCAATAGTCAATCACGCAGGCTTAAAATGAATGTCGACACAACAACAAAAAAATGCAACAAGAAAAAAATATTACAGGGGGGGGGGGCTATGTGAAATGGAAATAATGTGCTGTTGATACAATAATGAAGTTTATATTAATTGTCTGCACTACATGGTACTGCGGCTTCATAAAAATGAAATCTCATCAAAACAAACTTCATGTACATGATGCTGGCTTTTGTTTTGTGCATAATGGTGTACCATTAATCACAAAGATATATCACTCTTTATTGATAAGTGGTTCATCGGTACACACGTGAATACCGTTCTCATTGTCATAAGCCCATCAAATTCCTTCAACTGTGAGTCCATTTATTAAAAAGTTTTGTAAGTCCATATGATTTATAAATCCATGAGTCCATAGCATGAAAGAGTCCAAACGATTAATATGTTTGATGAGTCATCATCATCATCCGGTGTAGGGGTTGAAATCCATATTGGAATGTCGGAAACCCTGTGTAAAACTCTGTGCTTGCCAGATAAAAAGTTGGAAAAGTGTGGTGCTGGTTAAAACTATTTACAATTAATACGTTCCACGTGTTCATAGCATGTAAGAGTCCACACGATTAATATGTTCCATTATTTTATACATAGCATTCACAAATCCAAAAAACTATAGCATACCTAACTCCACGAGCCTCAAGCCTTCACTCGCCCATAAGTTCTTCAGTCCAGATCAGTGATAGGACCAAATCATTTACAAGTCCGTTATTCCATACCATTGATGACTTCATTATTCGAAGTGGTTTATAGTGGTTTGCGCACATACCATTTTGAGACAACGAAATTTGTAAGCGGACGTTGTAGGGGATCGGGAATCTCGTGTAACGATCGTGCGGATCGCAAGTTCGAACTTTCCAGGCCTACTATGGAATAAGAAATATTTCGCATGACCCGTCTTACATAGATAATGACGGGAATGATGTGCCTTTGAGGAGACGGTTATTAAACGGCATATCTATTGATTAGTGCGTTAAGAATATTAAATGGGTAGATATATCTACTTAAGATCAGTATTTGTTGACTTTGTAAGACTTTACAGGACAGTGAATATTATTGTTGTGAATGTAACGTAACGTTATTTGCCGCGCCGCGCTTAAGTGTATTACGTCCCTGACGTCACGCCATTTTTGTTGTTGTATATATACGTCATTGTTTATATTTGAATCTGAAGTAAAGGGAAGAACCTGAACACACAACGCTTTGTACCTTTATTATCCCACACGATCGCGATATTGGTGCCGTTACAAAAAATGAATCTACAGAAAATACAGATACAGAGAGAGGGTCACCGCCGTTTCATTGAGAAATATTTGGAGAAAATCGAACAATCTAAGGAGAACGATTCATTGACCGATTTTCACGCTATTCTCAAAGCTATCGAAGCGAAAGTCACGATTCTAGAGACACTGAATGAGAAAATACTTTCACAGACGGAGATAGATGGATTGGAGGAAGAAATTTTTCAAACAGACACGTATTCAGCGGAACTGGATATCCAGCTGTGTCGCTTACGGTTACATTACACTAAATCATTGTGTATCCCTCCGTGGTCCATTCGAAAGTAGTGCCTATTTCTAAAGAGTTCCTTTTCTCTTCTTGAATATAAGCCATTTAACAATGTGAGACATGTCTTTTGTGGTTATTTGTAATATCCTGTATGTGTCTGGAGTACTTTGATGCCTTGGATTGGAAGCTAACTTAAAAGATGAACTTTTGAGGGTGTGTTTTCTATTGTGTGGGGCTTTTGTCGAAATTAGGATTCCGAAACACGTTTTTCTACGGTGGGTTCATTCGACAGCGATTTACTTTCTTAGAAGTTGCGAGACGGTATGTTTTTGATTGCAATTATTGGAAGATGACAGATCCATCTTTAAAATGATACCAGGTTCGGAAAAATTGATACGTCGGAAAGGCAAGAAAAATGCTGTGAAAGTTGTCAGTTTTATAATGGGACCCTATGGGAATCGGAATTAGTGTAATATAACCTTTAAAAAGCACATTTACTGCAATGTCAAGGTCACATGGATTCGTCTGCAAGCGAGACAAGTAGAAAATGAATTTTAATGAATGTTTTGATGATTTGGGTGCTAAAATAGATGAGAGGTGTCAATATTTTGGTCCAAATGGATGTTTTAGGTGGTTTTGGACTGTTCCGGATGGGTGGGGGACCTGGTATGGACAAGTAAGGGTAACATTTCCAACAAATCTTAAATGTAAATATTATTATGTCCATAGATTGAAGTTTCAGGTGGAGAGCAAGATGAAAAATATGCAAAATTACATGCATGCAACCCATTTATGCCATTTTTCTCTTTGTTTGTAGGCCTGACCGTTTGTCCTTGAGCCGTAGATGGTCAACAATCCGCTAGCTGTCTTGCTCTGACTGGTGCACTGGACATAATTTCAATGTGAGTCATCATACTGATTGTTTAATTAACACATGAATTTCAGTTTGTTCGTTAAAGTACTAACTTAGCTGTGTATTTTTACAGTGGACGTAGTGGTGCGGTGCAGGTGGTAGACTAGGTATTTCCATATATACACTATGTTTACAGAATTGCGGCCAGTAGAGCAACATAGCTGATGAGTTTATAGCACTAGTTCTTCAGACAAATAACTTTATTTTCAACCTATAAAGCATATTTAGCTGTAGGTGGGGCCAATTAGCTGTAAGATCTGGCTTTTGTTCTGTTAAGCCCTTAGAGTAATGAATTTCAGAGTGAAGACCATAGCGCCTTTTCCTAGTCAAGTATCGGGCAGCTGTATGTCTTTTCAGAAATGCACATGTCTTCTTAAGCATGTCATTGTGTTTGCTTTTAATAAGATAGGCAATAAACTCATAACCTTTAGACAAATGAGCATCTGTAAATTCAGATTTCACTATTTCAGTGTCAGCCAGACCATGATTGAGCTTAAGGGTTGTGCTGCGGATGCAGCCTGTGCAGTTCCGGGAGAAAGACACTGTCTTGGGCAATGCGGTCTGGTATCAGGTAAGCACTATTGAAAGCCTCACACTTTTGGGGGGTCTGAAGCCTTGTGCTGTCAATGCGATCTGGTTCAAGTACAATAAGAATGCATTCTCAAAGCAGTACTTCATCAGATATGGTTATCTCAAGCTTACAGTTCGCGGGCAGATATGACTTCGATTTGTTCTTGCTAGCAGAACCCCTACAGGCCAAACTATGCGTAAAGCACTATTTTCCACAGCAACCCTTGCAGACAGAAAAACAAGACTTAAAATTACTTCTGGCATTTAATTTCTAATTTCCTACATATCTCTTTTGTATGTTTGTTTGCCCTTTTTAACTCTGACATGCCATCTTGCTCACATTGATGGAGCATACCTGTTTTTGTTTAGAGCCAAGTCCCCGGCTGCTCGAGTTTGCCGTGTCAATAATGAGAAAGCCATGGCATGATGTCTCCTCTATGTGTTTCCTTATCTCAGTGTTGAACATAATTGCCAGTTTCAGGGGCCTAAACATTTTATTTTATTAAAGGTCTGGATGATCCTTGCCTGACTGCGGGTTTGTGTACACCTCAATCCGACTCTGTGTCCTGAACAGAGGCCGCAGTGGTGCAGCGCTTGTGGACGATCCATTAACATCCTGAAAGGTCAACACTACACCAAGCTGGGAAAATTGATCCTGATAGTCATCCCCAGGTAGTGGAATGAATGTTCACTGAACTACAGAGGAATCACACCCAAATGACTTTCCTGCCACGACATTAGTGTGGCCACTCGCGTAGGAATTCCTTAGCAAACATGCTCTTTTGCATGGTGACTGTGGACATTTTTGCAAAACTTACGCTTTCAACACTGGATTTTAAAGAGAATACTTAATAAAATGTCGCTAACAGGACTTATTTATATGAGAGAGACTATCTGGATGCGCATTAAGTGTCACTTTGTGTCGTAAGCTGTTGAAGAAGCGATTTGCGCCTTTTTAAGTGTTAATTTTGGGTAGCCGGCTTGTATCGGCTTGAAAGCTGCAAATTATGCCTCTCATCATAATAGCATTCATTTTTGTAATTGCAATGTGTATGTTTAGATTGTAAGTGAAGCTTTTAATAACAATTTTCTTAAAAAACATGATTTTATATGCTGTCAGTAAGTTTTTTATTGAAAAAAGTGCTTAAAATTTAAAAAAAGTCTCCTATTTCATCAAGAAAAGTACACTGATTCACAATCAATTCATTTATTTGGGCCTTTTGCTGATATATTGGTGAATTTCGCATGCAATGATACCAGTTTTTGCCATGAAAGCTACGCGTAACAATAATTGGAGACGCAAAATCAGCTGTCGTCACTTAGACTAAAAATCATGCATTCCGACTTGACTGCGGCCAATTTAGTCACCGCTTTAAATGGCCATTTTAAGGCCTTTACCCCCATCCGAATGCACTGAAATTGCATATTCATTGTGGAAATAGTTGAAATCTCATGTGGAGAAAGTTTGAAAAAGATAGGACAAAGTTGAGTTCCCTTAAAGGTTACATTACACTAAATCATTGTGTATCCCTCCGTGGTCCATTCGAAAGTAGTGCCTATTTCTAAAGAGTTCCTTTTCTCTTCTTGAATATAAGCCATTTAACAATGTGAGACATGTCTTTTGTGGTTATTTGTAATATCCTGTATGTGTCTGGAGTACTTTGATGCCTTGGATTGGAAGCTAACTTAAAAGATGAACTTTTGAGGGTGTGTTTTCTATTGTGTGGGGCTTTTGTCGAAATTAGGATTCCGAAACACGTTTTTCTACGGTGGGTTCATTCGACAGCGATTTACTTTCTTAGAAGTTGCGAGACGGTATGTTTTTGATTGCAATTATTGGAAGATGACAGATCCATCTTTAAAATGATACCAGGTTCGGAAAAATTGATACGTCGGAAAGGCAAGAAAAATGCTGTGAAAGTTGTCAGTTTTATAATGGGACCCTATGGGAATCGGAATTAGTGTAATATAACCTTTAAAAAGCACATTTACTGCAATGTCAAGGTCACATGGATTCGTCTGCAAGCGAGACAAGTAGAAAATGAATTTTAATGAATGTTTTGATGATTTGGGTGCTAAAATAGATGAGAGGTGTCAATATTTTGGTCCAAATGGATGTTTTAGGTGGTTTTGGACTGTTCCGGATGGGTGGGGGACCTGGTATGGACAAGTAAGGGTAACATTTCCAACAAATCTTAAATGTAAATATTATTATGTCCATAGATTGAAGTTTCAGGTGGAGAGCAAGATGAAAAATATGCAAAATTACATGCATGCAACCCATTTATGCCATTTTTCTCTTTGTTTGTAGGCCTGACCGTTTGTCCTTGAGCCGTAGATGGTCAACAATCCGCTAGCTGTCTTGCTCTGACTGGTGCACTGGACATAATTTCAATGTGAGTCATCATACTGATTGTTTAATTAACACATGAATTTCAGTTTGTTCGTTAAAGTACTAACTTAGCTGTGTATTTTTACAGTGGACGTAGTGGTGCGGTGCAGGTGGTAGACTAGGTATTTCCATATATACACTATGTTTACAGAATTGCGGCCAGTAGAGCAACATAGCTGATGAGTTTATAGCACTAGTTCTTCAGACAAATAACTTTATTTTCAACCTATAAAGCATATTTAGCTGTAGGTGGGGCCAATTAGCTGTAAGATCTGGCTTTTGTTCTGTTAAGCCCTTAGAGTAATGAATTTCAGAGTGAAGACCATAGCGCCTTTTCCTAGTCAAGTATCGGGCAGCTGTATGTCTTTTCAGAAATGCACATGTCTTCTTAAGCATGTCATTGTGTTTGCTTTTAATAAGATAGGCAATAAACTCATAACCTTTAGACAAATGAGCATCTGTAAATTCAGATTTCACTATTTCAGTGTCAGCCAGACCATGATTGAGCTTAAGGGTTGTGCTGCGGATGCAGCCTGTGCAGTTCCGGGAGAAAGACACTGTCTTGGGCAATGCGGTCTGGTATCAGGTAAGCACTATTGAAAGCCTCACACTTTTGGGGGGTCTGAAGCCTTGTGCTGTCAATGCGATCTGGTTCAAGTACAATAAGAATGCATTCTCAAAGCAGTACTTCATCAGATATGGTTATCTCAAGCTTACAGTTCGCGGGCAGATATGACTTCGATTTGTTCTTGCTAGCAGAACCCCTACAGGCCAAACTATGCGTAAAGCACTATTTTCCACAGCAACCCTTGCAGACAGAAAAACAAGACTTAAAATTACTTCTGGCATTTAATTTCTAATTTCCTACATATCTCTTTTGTATGTTTGTTTGCCCTTTTTAACTCTGACATGCCATCTTGCTCACATTGATGGAGCATACCTGTTTTTGTTTAGAGCCAAGTCCCCGGCTGCTCGAGTTTGCCGTGTCAATAATGAGAAAGCCATGGCATGATGTCTCCTCTATGTGTTTCCTTATCTCAGTGTTGAACATAATTGCCAGTTTCAGGGGCCTAAACATTTTATTTTATTAAAGGTCTGGATGATCCTTGCCTGACTGCGGGTTTGTGTACACCTCAATCCGACTCTGTGTCCTGAACAGAGGCCGCAGTGGTGCAGCGCTTGTGGACGATCCATTAACATCCTGAAAGGTCAACACTACACCAAGCTGGGAAAATTGATCCTGATAGTCATCCCCAGGTAGTGGAATGAATGTTCACTGAACTACAGAGGAATCACACCCAAATGACTTTCCTGCCACGACATTAGTGTGGCCACTCGCGTAGGAATTCCTTAGCAAACATGCTCTTTTGCATGGTGACTGTGGACATTTTTGCAAAACTTACGCTTTCAACACTGGATTTTAAAGAGAATACTTAATAAAATGTCGCTAACAGGACTTATTTATATGAGAGAGACTATCTGGATGCGCATTAAGTGTCACTTTGTGTCGTAAGCTGTTGAAGAAGCGATTTGCGCCTTTTTAAGTGTTAATTTTGGGTAGCCGGCTTGTATCGGCTTGAAAGCTGCAAATTATGCCTCTCATCATAATAGCATTCATTTTTGTAATTGCAATGTGTATGTTTAGATTGTAAGTGAAGCTTTTAATAACAATTTTCTTAAAAAACATGATTTTATATGCTGTCAGTAAGTTTTTTATTGAAAAAAGTGCTTAAAATTTAAAAAAAGTCTCCTATTTCATCAAGAAAAGTACACTGATTCACAATCAATTCATTTATTTGGGCCTTTTGCTGATATATTGGTGAATTTCGCATGCAATGATACCAGTTTTTGCCATGAAAGCTACGCGTAACAATAATTGGAGACGCAAAATCAGCTGTCGTCACTTAGACTAAAAATCATGCATTCCGACTTGACTGCGGCCAATTTAGTCACCGCTTTAAATGGCCATTTTAAGGCCTTTACCCCCATCCGAATGCACTGAAATTGCATATTCATTGTGGAAATAGTTGAAATCTCATGTGGAGAAAGTTTGAAAAAGATAGGACAAAGTTGAGTTCCCTTAAAGGTTACATTACACTAAATCATTGTGTATCCCTCCGTGGTCCATTCGAAAGTAGTGCCTATTTCTAAAGAGTTCCTTTTCTCTTCTTGAATATAAGCCATTTAACAATGTGAGACATGTCTTTTGTGGTTATTTGTAATATCCTGTATGTGTCTGGAGTACTTTGATGCCTTGGATTGGAAGCTAACTTAAAAGATGAACTTTTGAGGGTGTGTTTTCTATTGTGTGGGGCTTTTGTCGAAATTAGGATTCCGAAACACGTTTTTCTACGGTGGGTTCATTCGACAGCGATTTACTTTCTTAGAAGTTGCGAGACGGTATGTTTTTGATTGCAATTATTGGAAGATGACAGATCCATCTTTAAAATGATACCAGGTTCGGAAAAATTGATACGTCGGAAAGGCAAGAAAAATGCTGTGAAAGTTGTCAGTTTTATAATGGGACCCTATGGGAATCGGAATTAGTGTAATATAACCTTTAAAAAGCACATTTACTGCAATGTCAAGGTCACATGGATTCGTCTGCAAGCGAGACAAGTAGAAAATGAATTTTAATGAATGTTTTGATGATTTGGGTGCTAAAATAGATGAGAGGTGTCAATATTTTGGTCCAAATGGATGTTTTAGGTGGTTTTGGACTGTTCCGGATGGGTGGGGGACCTGGTATGGACAAGTAAGGGTAACATTTCCAACAAATCTTAAATGTAAATATTATTATGTCCATAGATTGAAGTTTCAGGTGGAGAGCAAGATGAAAAATATGCAAAATTACATGCATGCAACCCATTTATGCCATTTTTCTCTTTGTTTGTAGGCCTGACCGTTTGTCCTTGAGCCGTAGATGGTCAACAATCCGCTAGCTGTCTTGCTCTGACTGGTGCACTGGACATAATTTCAATGTGAGTCATCATACTGATTGTTTAATTAACACATGAATTTCAGTTTGTTCGTTAAAGTACTAACTTAGCTGTGTATTTTTACAGTGGACGTAGTGGTGCGGTGCAGGTGGTAGACTAGGTATTTCCATATATACACTATGTTTACAGAATTGCGGCCAGTAGAGCAACATAGCTGATGAGTTTATAGCACTAGTTCTTCAGACAAATAACTTTATTTTCAACCTATAAAGCATATTTAGCTGTAGGTGGGGCCAATTAGCTGTAAGATCTGGCTTTTGTTCTGTTAAGCCCTTAGAGTAATGAATTTCAGAGTGAAGACCATAGCGCCTTTTCCTAGTCAAGTATCGGGCAGCTGTATGTCTTTTCAGAAATGCACATGTCTTCTTAAGCATGTCATTGTGTTTGCTTTTAATAAGATAGGCAATAAACTCATAACCTTTAGACAAATGAGCATCTGTAAATTCAGATTTCACTATTTCAGTGTCAGCCAGACCATGATTGAGCTTAAGGGTTGTGCTGCGGATGCAGCCTGTGCAGTTCCGGGAGAAAGACACTGTCTTGGGCAATGCGGTCTGGTATCAGGTAAGCACTATTGAAAGCCTCACACTTTTGGGGGGTCTGAAGCCTTGTGCTGTCAATGCGATCTGGTTCAAGTACAATAAGAATGCATTCTCAAAGCAGTACTTCATCAGATATGGTTATCTCAAGCTTACAGTTCGCGGGCAGATATGACTTCGATTTGTTCTTGCTAGCAGAACCCCTACAGGCCAAACTATGCGTAAAGCACTATTTTCCACAGCAACCCTTGCAGACAGAAAAACAAGACTTAAAATTACTTCTGGCATTTAATTTCTAATTTCCTACATATCTCTTTTGTATGTTTGTTTGCCCTTTTAACTCTGACATGCCATCTTGCTCACATTGATGGAGCATACCTGTTTTTGTTTAGAGCCAAGTCCCCGGCTGCTCGAGTTTGCCGTGTCAATAATGAGAAAGCCATGGCATGATGTCTCCTCTATGTGTTTCCTTATCTCAGTGTTGAACATAATTGCCAGTTTCAGGGGCCTAAACATTTTATTTTATTAAAGGTCTGGATGATCCTTGCCTGACTGCGGGTTTGTGTACACCTCAATCCGACTCTGTGTCCTGAACAGAGGCCGCAGTGGTGCAGCGCTTGTGGACGATCCATTAACATCCTGAAAGGTCAACACTACACCAAGCTGGGAAAATTGATCCTGATAGTCATCCCCAGGTAGTGGAATGAATGTTCACTGAACTACAGAGGAATCACACCCAAATGACTTTCCTGCCACGACATTAGTGTGGCCACTCGCGTAGGAATTCCTTAGCAAACATGCTCTTTTGCATGGTGACTGTGGACATTTTTGCAAAACTTACGCTTTCAACACTGGATTTTAAAGAGAATACTTAATAAAATGTCGCTAACAGGACTTATTTATATGAGAGAGACTATCTGGATGCGCATTAAGTGTCACTTTGTGTCGTAAGCTGTTGAAGAAGCGATTTGCGCCTTTTTAAGTGTTAATTTTGGGTAGCCGGCTTGTATCGGCTTGAAAGCTGCAAATTATGCCTCTCATCATAATAGCATTCATTTTTGTAATTGCAATGTGTATGTTTAGATTGTAAGTGAAGCTTTTAATAACAATTTTCTTAAAAAACATGATTTTATATGCTGTCAGTAAGTTTTTTATTGAAAAAAGTGCTTAAAATTTAAAAAAAGTCTCCTATTTCATCAAGAAAAGTACACTGATTCACAATCAATTCATTTATTTGGGCCTTTTGCTGATATATTGGTGAATTTCGCATGCAATGATACCAGTTTTTGCCATGAAAGCTACGCGTAACAATAATTGGAGACGCAAAATCAGCTGTCGTCACTTAGACTAAAAATCATGCATTCCGACTTGACTGCGGCCAATTTAGTCACCGCTTTAAATGGCCATTTTAAGGCCTTTACCCCCATCCGAATGCACTGAAATTGCATATTCATTGTGGAAATAGTTGAAATCTCATGTGGAGAAAGTTTGAAAAAGATAGGACAAAGTTGAGTTCCCTTAAAGGTTACATTACACTAAATCATTGTGTATCCCTCCGTGGTCCATTCGAAAGTAGTGCCTATTTCTAAAGAGTTCCTTTTCTCTTCTTGAATATAAGCCATTTAACAATGTGAGACATGTCTTTTGTGGTTATTTGTAATATCCTGTATGTGTCTGGAGTACTTTGATGCCTTGGATTGGAAGCTAACTTAAAAGATGAACTTTTGAGGGTGTGTTTTCTATTGTGTGGGGCTTTTGTCGAAATTAGGATTCCGAAACACGTTTTTCTACGGTGGGTTCATTCGACAGCGATTTACTTTCTTAGAAGTTGCGAGACGGTATGTTTTTGATTGCAATTATTGGAAGATGACAGATCCATCTTTAAAATGATACCAGGTTCGGAAAAATTGATACGTCGGAAAGGCAAGAAAAATGCTGTGAAAGTTGTCAGTTTTATAATGGGACCCTATGGGAATCGGAATTAGTGTAATATAACCTTTAAAAAGCACATTTACTGCAATGTCAAGGTCACATGGATTCGTCTGCAAGCGAGACAAGTAGAAAATGAATTTTAATGAATGTTTTGATGATTTGGGTGCTAAAATAGATGAGAGGTGTCAATATTTTGGTCCAAATGGATGTTTTAGGTGGTTTTGGACTGTTCCGGATGGGTGGGGGACCTGGTATGGACAAGTAAGGGTAACATTTCCAACAAATCTTAAATGTAAATATTATTATGTCCATAGATTGAAGTTTCAGGTGGAGAGCAAGATGAAAAATATGCAAAATTACATGCATGCAACCCATTTATGCCATTTTTCTCTTTGTTTGTAGGCCTGACCGTTTGTCCTTGAGCCGTAGATGGTCAACAATCCGCTAGCTGTCTTGCTCTGACTGGTGCACTGGACATAATTTCAATGTGAGTCATCATACTGATTGTTTAATTAACACATGAATTTCAGTTTGTTCGTTAAAGTACTAACTTAGCTGTGTATTTTTACAGTGGACGTAGTGGTGCGGTGCAGGTGGTAGACTAGGTATTTCCATATATACACTATGTTTACAGAATTGCGGCCAGTAGAGCAACATAGCTGATGAGTTTATAGCACTAGTTCTTCAGACAAATAACTTTATTTTCAACCTATAAAGCATATTTAGCTGTAGGTGGGGCCAATTAGCTGTAAGATCTGGCTTTTGTTCTGTTAAGCCCTTAGAGTAATGAATTTCAGAGTGAAGACCATAGCGCCTTTTCCTAGTCAAGTATCGGGCAGCTGTATGTCTTTTCAGAAATGCACATGTCTTCTTAAGCATGTCATTGTGTTTGCTTTTAATAAGATAGGCAATAAACTCATAACCTTTAGACAAATGAGCATCTGTAAATTCAGATTTCACTATTTCAGTGTCAGCCAGACCATGATTGAGCTTAAGGGTTGTGCTGCGGATGCAGCCTGTGCAGTTCCGGGAGAAAGACACTGTCTTGGGCAATGCGGTCTGGTATCAGGTAAGCACTATTGAAAGCCTCACACTTTTGGGGGGTCTGAAGCCTTGTGCTGTCAATGCGATCTGGTTCAAGTACAATAAGAATGCATTCTCAAAGCAGTACTTCATCAGATATGGTTATCTCAAGCTTACAGTTCGCGGGCAGATATGACTTCGATTTGTTCTTGCTAGCAGAACCCCTACAGGCCAAACTATGCGTAAAGCACTATTTTCCACAGCAACCCTTGCAGACAGAAAAACAAGACTTAAAATTACTTCTGGCATTTAATTTCTAATTTCCTACATATCTCTTTTGTATGTTTGTTTGCCCTTTTTAACTCTGACATGCCATCTTGCTCACATTGATGGAGCATACCTGTTTTTGTTTAGAGCCAAGTCCCCGGCTGCTCGAGTTTGCCGTGTCAATAATGAGAAAGCCATGGCATGATGTCTCCTCTATGTGTTTCCTTATCTCAGTGTTGAACATAATTGCCAGTTTCAGGGGCCTAAACATTTTATTTTATTAAAGGTCTGGATGATCCTTGCCTGACTGCGGGTTTGTGTACACCTCAATCCGACTCTGTGTCCTGAACAGAGGCCGCAGTGGTGCAGCGCTTGTGGACGATCCATTAACATCCTGAAAGGTCAACACTACACCAAGCTGGGAAAATTGATCCTGATAGTCATCCCCAGGTAGTGGAATGAATGTTCACTGAACTACAGAGGAATCACACCCAAATGACTTTCCTGCCACGACATTAGTGTGGCCACTCGCGTAGGAATTCCTTAGCAAACATGCTCTTTTGCATGGTGACTGTGGACATTTTTGCAAAACTTACGCTTTCAACACTGGATTTTAAAGAGAATACTTAATAAAATGTCGCTAACAGGACTTATTTATATGAGAGAGACTATCTGGATGCGCATTAAGGTCACTTTGTGTCGTAAGCTGTTGAAGAAGCGATTTGCGCCTTTTTAAGTGTTAATTTTTGGGTAGCCGGCTTGTATCGGCTTGAAAGCTGCAAATTATGCCTCTCATCATAATAGCATTCATTTTGTAATTGCAATGTGTATGTTTAGATTGTAAGTGAAGCTTTTAATAACAATTTCCTTAAAAAACATGATTTTATATGCTGTCAGTAAGTTTTTTATTGAAAAAAGTGCTTAAAATTTAAAAAAAGTCTCCTATTTCATCAAGAAAAGTACACTGATTCACAATCAATTCATTTATTTGGGCCTTTTGCTGATATATTGGTGAATTTCGCATGCAATGATACCAGTTTTTGCCATGAAAGCTACGCGTAACAATAATTGGAGACGCAAAATCAGCTGTCGTCACTTAGACTAAAAATCATGCATTCCGACTTGACTGCGGCCAATTTAGTCACCGCTTTAAATGGCCATTTTAAGGCCTTTACCCCCATCCGAATGCACTGAAATTGCATATTCATTGTGGAAATAGTTGAAATCTCATGTGGAGAAAGTTTGAAAAAGATAGGACAAAGTTGAGTTCCCTTAAAGGTTACATTACACTAAATCATTGTGTATCCCTCCGTGGTCCATTCGAAAGTAGTGCCTATTTCTAAAGAGTTCCTTTTCTCTTCTTGAATATAAGCCATTTAACAATGTGAGACATGTCTTTTGTGGTTATTTGTAATATCCTGTATGTGTCTGGAGTACTTTGATGCCTTGGATTGGAAGCTAACTTAAAAGATGAACTTTTGAGGGTGTGTTTTCTATTGTGTGGGCTTTTGTCGAAATTAGGATTCCGAAACACGTTTTTTCTACGGTGGGTTCATTCGACAGCGATTTACTTTCTTAGAAGTTGCGAGACGGTATGTTTTTGATTGCAATTATTGGAAGATGACAGATCCATCTTTAAAATGATACCAGGTTCGGAAAAATTGATACGTCGGAAAGGCAAGAAAATGCTGTGAAAGTTGTCAGTTTTATAATGGGACCCTATGGGAATCGGAATTAGTGGTAATATAACCTTTAAAAAGCACATTTACTGCAATGTCAAGGTCACATGGATTCGTCTGCAAGCGAGACAAGTAGAAAATGAATTTTAATGAATGTTTTGATGATTTGGGTGCTAAAATAGATGAGAGGTGTCAATATTTTGGTCCAAATGGATGTTTTAGGTGGTTTTGGGACTGTTCGGATGGGTGGGGGACCTGGTATGGACAAGTAAGGGTAACATTTCCAACAAATCTTAAATGTAAATATTATTATGTCCATAGATTGAAGTTTCAGGTGGAGAGCAAGATGAAAAATATGCAAAATTACATGCATGCAACCCATTTATGCCATTTTTCTCTTGTTTGTAGGCCTGACCGTTTGTCCTTGAGCCGTAGATGGTCAACAATCCGCTAGCTGTCTGCTCTGACTGGTGCACTGGACATAATTTCAATGTGAGTCATCATACTGATTGTTTAATTAACACATGAATTTCAGTTTGTTCGTTAAAGTACTAACTTAGCTGTGTATTTTACAGTGGACGTAGTGGTGCGGTGCAGGTGGTAGACTAGGTATTTCCATATATACACTATGTTTACAGAATTGCGGCCAGTAGAGCAACATAGCTGATGAGTTTATAGCACTAGTCTTCAGACAAATAACTTTATTTTCAACCTATAAAGCATATTTAGCTGTAGGTGGGCCAATAGCTGTAAGATCTGGCTTTTGTTCTGTTAAGCCCTTAGAGTAATGGAATTCAGAGTGAAGACCATAGCGCCTTTTCATCGTCAAGTATCGGGCAGCTGATAGTCTTTCAAGCAATGCACATGTCTTTTTAAGCATGTCATTGTGTTTGCTTTTAATAAGATAGGCAATAAACTCATAACCTTTAGACAAATGAGCATCTGTAAATTCAGATTTCACTATTCAGAGTCAGCCAGACATGATTGAGCTTAAGGTTGTGCTGCGGATGCAGCCTGTGCAGTTCCGGGGAGAAAGTCACTGTCTTGGGCAATGCGGTCTGGTATCAGGTAAGCACTATTGAAAGCCTCACACTTTTGGGGGGTCTGAAGCCTTGTGCTGTCAATGCGATCTGGTTCAAGTACAATAAGAATGCATTCTCAAAGCAGTACTTCATCAGATATGGTTATCTCAAGCTTACAGTTCGCGGGCAGATATGACTTCGATTTGTTCTTGCTAGCAGAACCCCTACAGGCCAAACTATGCGTTAAGCACTATTTTCCACAGCAACCCTTGCAGACAGAAAAACAATACTTAAAATTACTTCTGGCATTTAATTCTAATTTCCTACATATCTCTTTGTATGTTTGTTTGCCCTTTTTAACTCTGACATGCCATCTTGCTCACATTGATGGAGCATACCTGTTTTTGTTTAGAGCAAAGTCCCGGCTGCTCGAGTTTGCCGTGTCAATAATGAGAAAGCCATGGCATGATGTCTCCTCTATGTGTTTCCTTATCTCAGTGTTGAACATAATTGCCAGTTTCAGGGGCCTAACATTTTATTTTATTAAAGGTCTGGATGATCCTTGCCTGACTGCGGGGTTTGTGTACACCTCAATCCGATCTGTGTCCTGAACAGAGGCCGCAGTGGTGCAGCGCTTGTGGACGATCCATCAACATCCTGAAAGGTCAACACTACACCAAGCTGGGGAAAATTGATCTGATAGTCATCCCCAGGTAGTGGAATGAATGTTCCTGAACTACAGAGGAATCACACCCAAATGACTTTCCTGCCACGACATTAGTGTGGCCACTCGCGTAGGAATTCCTTAGCAAACATGCTCTTTTGCATGGTGACTGTGGACATTTTTGCAAAACTTACTTTCAACACTGGATTTTAAAGAGAATACTTAATAAAATGTCGCTAACAGGACTTATTATATGAGAGAGACTATCTGGATGCGCATTAAGTGTCACTTTGTGTCGTTAAGCTGTTGAAGGAGCGATTTGCGCCTTTTTAAGTGTTAATTTTGGGTAGCCGGCTTGTATCGGCTTGAAAGCTGCAAATTATGCCTCTCTCATAATAGCATTCATTTTTGTATTGCAATGTGTATGTTTAGATTGTAAGTGAAGCTTTTAATACTTTTCTTAAAAAACATGATTTTATATGCTGTCAGTGAGTTTTATTGAAAAAAAGTGCTTAAAATTAAAAAAAGTCTTCCTATTTCATCAAGAAAAGTACACTGATTCACAATCAATACATTTATTTGGGCCTTTTGCTGATATATTGGTGAATTTCGCATGCAATGATACCAGTTTTTGCCATGAAAGGTTACGCGTAAACAATAATTGGAGACGCAAAATCAGCTGTCGTCACTTAGACTAAAAACATGCATTCCGACTTGACTGCGGCCAATTTAGTCACCGCTTTAAATGGCCATTTTAAGGCCTTTACCCCCATCCGAATGCACTGAAATTGCATATTCATTGTGGAAATAGTTGAAAATCTCATGGGGGAGAAAGTTTGAAAAAGATAGGACAAAGTTGAGTTCCCTTAAAGGTACATTACACTAAATCATTGTGTATCCCTCCGTGGTCCATTCGAAAGTAGTGCCTATTCTAAGAGTTCCTTTTCTCTTCTTGAATATAAGCCATTTAACAATGTGAGACATGTCTTTTGTGGTTATTTGTAATATCCTGTATGTGTCTGGAGTACTTTGATGCCTTGGATTGGAAAGCTAACTTAAAAGATGAACTTTTGAGGGTGTGTTTTCTATTGTGTGGGCTTTTGTCGAAATTAGGATTCCGAAACACGTTTTTTCTACGGTGGGTTCATTCGACAGCGATTTACTTTCTTAGAAGTTGCGAGACGGTATGGTTTTGATTGCAATTATTGGAAGATGACAGATCCATCTTTAAAATGATACCAGGTTCGGAAAAATTGATACGTCGGAAAGGCAGAAAAAATGCTGTGAAAGTTGTCAGTTTATAATGGGCCCTATGGGATCGGATTAGTGTAATA